>NC_056531.1:4282139-4399932 GCF_019175285.1 Sceloporus undulatus | reverse complement strand
ATATAGTCAGTTTTTTCTGCTAAGAGGTTGCTTCAAATCCTATTCAGACATCTTGCAGAGCCCTGAGGACTCTGCCACAAAGACCACAATTGCCTCTTACCTTGTCTAGATAGTTACATTTTAAATAAGAATGCCTGCTGATGGGCTTGCCATTCTACTGCTCCCTGCCCTGGATAGGCCTATTGTAACAAGGTCTGTCTTGCATATGATGAATTGGGCTCAAGGCCATGAAGGGTCAGGCTGCCAATCTTTTTCTTTTAGTGGTCTCAGGAAGCTACAAATTCCTTTGCATATTGTTGGGCATGCTTTGATTGTGATTTCCTGCATGGCAAGGGGTTGGACTTGATGGTCCTTGTGGTCTCATCCAAGTCCATGATTCTATGGTTTTATGGTCATAAGGTTAGCTGCTGTGTGGGTGAGTGTCTTATCCCTGATTGGGTTTTCATGGCATGGTCTGGTCCAAACAACACCATTGGTTTACTACCTTTGGGGCTGGAAAAACGGATTTCCTAGTGCCTATGCCTTGTTTTCTGCTAGCAAAAATGCTCAGATTTAATATACCATACAGCTCCATATAGAGACTTACACCAGCCACCTATATGCCCACAGCTTGTAAATATGTATGCATGTATGTGTGTGTGTGTATATATATATATATTCCAAAAAAACAAACAAAAATACGACACAGCAAACTATGGTTTTACTATTTATATAGGAGACTCCATTTTACTATGTGATTATATTTTATGTGCCTTGAGCTTCCATGGATTTGGTATCCATGCAAAGTCCTAAATCCAACTCCAGTACATATTGAGGGCCCACTATATTATTTTAAATTTAGGTTTGTGTTCCTTTGACAGATCCCTTTTGTGGAGAAAACTCTCTCCTCAAAATTAGATACCAGAGGGCTATCCTTGCCAAGCCCCCTGTTCCCATTTCATGTCTCCTTAATCAGCAGTTCATTTAGCCGAGAGACCCCCCAGCCTTCATACAGGTTGAGGATAGCCTGCTACATGGAGTTGGGGTGATTTTTGAAGGCTCTAGACTAGTTCATCCTCAGATGAAATCAGACTTAATTCTGACCACATGCCCTGTTAACACAGAGTGCATCTATGCTTCTCCATGGACTCACCGATGTCTGCGAGATAAAGGTTAATCCAATGTCTTCTGTGCCTAACCATGGGATTAGTCTTATTTTACTCAGGTTCACAGATGTTCCAGTAAAGAACTGCACATTGTTTTGAAATTTTAATTAGAAGTCAGACATTAACATTCCTCTTTCAGAATGGTAAGTCTTAATTACTACAAATGAAATCACCTTAATATCACCTTCATTGCTATAAACAGTTGACAAGGTGATCAGTGGTAGGCTGGAAGCTGCCATAGGTCCAGATTAGATCAGATTCTATTCTGATTGATCACATAATCCACTGCTTGGGCAAGTTCTCATCAACTGCTTCAGGTTTTCAGTGGCTGACCTGCTATAGTCCATCCAAGATGACATTAATAAGGGACTTGACCTACATGGTTATAAGGCAGGTGTCTGCCATCACGTCGTTTCTGCTCCATACGAGAGCAGCTAGAATGGCAGCCATCCTCACATTAAGAGGCTGTTGAGGGGAGTTTTCCAACAGGGCCTGCCCACCAGACATCGTTTTCCATCTTGGGATGTGAACACGGTCTTAGAGGCTCTGACGGTTGGGCCGATCAAGTCCCTTTGGGAGGCCTTCCTCGAACACCTCTCCCTCAAGGTCATCTTTCTCACGGCCATTCCCTCCGCCAGATGGGTGTCAGAGCTGGGGCCCTGTCGGTACGTAAAGACTTGTTTATATTTAGGCCTGTCTCAGTGTGCCTTCGTCCAGACCCTACCTTTGTGCCTGGGGTCAACTCAGCCTTTCAGGTGTCACAGGACATTCTCCTGCCTTCATTCTGCCCCGATCCTAAGAAGGACTTGGAAAAGACCTGGCACACATTGGATGTGTGCAGAGCCCTCAAAATCTACATCAAGAGGTCTTCAACCTTAGGTCATCTGAGATGTTCCTTTCCTTTCGCCTGGGCTCTTTGGGGTGCAAGGTACCAGTCTCGACTCTGAGTAAGTGAATCAGGTCTTGAATTCAAAAGAGCTACTGAACTCTTGACCTCACTCCACCCGAGGGATTGATGGTGCACTCAACCAGGAGTGCATCTACCCCTGCGGCCTTGACCACTAGCGCCTCCCTGTCAGATATTTGCAGGGTGGCCACATGGAAGTCGCCTTCGACCTTCATAAGACATTACAAACTGGACGTGTCTCAGTCCGCAGAGGCGTCATTTAAAAGGAGGATCCTCCAACAGATTGGGTCGGGGGCCACAGTCTCCTAGCAGCGCCTCCCTCCCAGTTCAAGAGGGCTTTTGTAAATCCCAGATTACAGGAGGACAGGACCCTCTCTGCTGGGAAAAGGAACGTTGGGTACTTACCGTGACACGTTCATTTCCTGCAGAGAAGGGTCCTGGCATCCTGCCCACCCGGGTGCTGCCTGCGGCCTCCGACCCTGCCTGGCTCTTGGTGGACCTGCCTTGTTCTTCTTGTTGTTGCTGGATTGGTATTCTGAGTTCTTGTTGTTCTTGGACTAGTTTTTCTAAGGTGTTCTAGTTAACCCTTAGCTGAGGTTACTGAAGTTCAGTTCCTTGATTACCTTACTAGTCGCTTGGCTTGTTATTGACTGAGGCTCAGGGGGGCTAGCTCCTCCCTATATAGGGGCCGGTCTTTTGTTTATTGTCCCTGCCTACAGGAGCAAATAGGAGGAGCTAAACCCAGATTACAGGATGCCAGGACCCTTCTCTGCAGGAAATGAACGTGTCACGGTAAGTACCCAACGTTCCTGTTTCTGCCATTTATTTGTGGCCATCGAAAAGGCCATACCAGACATGCATGTTGCTGCAGGAAACAGACACAGCATGTCCCTATCTCATGTAAGTAAACCAGTATCAGATCCAAAATCTTGAAGCTGGAGACCCATAAAGACTGCAAGGCGTGTTAAAGTCCTAAAAGTGAAGTGTGAGGTGACCGCTAGCAGTTGTAGCCTTACAGCCTGGGGGCTGTTGACTACAAAGTTACCATAAACTGACAAAATGTATTTTAGATGAGCCAGCAGTGATCAAGAGGATTGCTTTAGAGTTTGAAAAAGAAATACCTTTTACCTCCAGGTGCCAAACTTGTTCCCACTGGTGCTGAATTTTTGCGGGTTGGTTCTGCCTTCTAAGTGCAGAGCATTCAAAGACCTCATAGTTTGATAACCACGCATCTTGCTAGGAGGCTTTCCCAGTTGTTGACTTGGCCACCTTTTTATGTGCAACCAGACCAGGAGAAAAGTAGGTAGACTAAGTTTGGTATTTCTGTGGGCTGTTGGGATCACTCTTTATGGGCTATTGGTGCGGTGTGGGAATCACATCTGACCATGCTGTAGACAGAGCCACCACCAAATACCTGATGTTGGCAGCCTGTCTAACAAGTAGAGGAGCTGTCTGTAGCTCAGTAGCAGAATCCCAGATCCCATCCCTGGCAGCTCCAGTGAGGAGTCCCTGGAGAGCGACTGGTAATCCAAGTAGACAGTAGAGGTGCTGAAGAACACTGATGAAGAAGCTGAACTATTTGGTGCAGGAGGTGAGAGGGAGTTGAAATAACCAGTACACAGTTCCTAGAGCAGAGATAAAACTAGGATCAGTCAGATGGCAGAAGCATGGCATTCATGCGGTCCTGTCAATTTTTGACTGTTGACTTAGAATGTTTCTGGCCATGTGCAGAGTGCTGTTTACGCAGTACACCAAAGGGGAACATAAGATATGTTAGGAGGGAGTTAGCAAGCAGCTATGAGGCCCAGTAAATTTCTGATCTGCCCCTCCATGTTCTCCTTTCCCCTTTTATTAATTAAGCACTTCAATTGGTGTCACATAACTACCTGGTGTATCTGGTGTTTCACGCATGCATGTATGGATACCTTGAGTATTGTGCGCTCTACAAGAGCCATCTAAATAGGTGAATTGATCACATTTGAAAAGTGCTATGTATGTGTGCCCACGTGTGAAGGTGATGGGGAAGTTCTCTCCAGTTCGGGAGCTGGGATGACCTCTGCCAGTGCTCCTCAGATTTTATTCCTTTGTGGCACATGGGCATGCTGTACAATAGCCACCTGAAAGACTGTCCCTTCCATTATGCAGAGTGAAACAACCATCTTAGGCAGCAGATGATGTGGGCAGCATGGTCTCTCATGAACTCCCTACATTAAGCCACCTACTCTCTGGTGGAGTGGAGGACAGTCTCATCTCCAATGTTACACTAGAGTTCAACTGAAAGTCTTATTCACTTCTATGCATAAAAGGCAGAAGGGCATCTTGTGCTTTGCTTTAGGTAGCAAAGCATCTTGTCCTGGCCCCTGGTGTGTCCTCCAAAATAAAGAACAAATGCAGATAGTAATACAAGGAATGGGCATCTCCTTGAGTGGGTTGTTTTGTAACACACACAAGGATGCCTGGGTAACCTTGATATGCCCAGAAGCCCTGTTATGCAGGATGCCTGAGTTCCTTGACTTGGTATATTTTTGTATTTACATTTTAAAAGAATATTTTATTTAAATATAACTATTAAAATATGTACACAATCAAGCAAACTAGGCATCCTTCACATCAATACAATCATGTTAATGAGGTGGGAATGAAAATCTACTAATAATCCAAGTGGTCTTGTTCATGCCATTGACAGTAACTTCAGAAGTATTGGTTTTCTGCCTGGCAAAAACAAGTTTGTTATAGAACCTGAAAGACTACCATAACAGAATTAGGGCAGAAATGGATTTACTTCATCACAGGTATCTAATAAAGTAAATTGTTGTCCCAAGAGCTACTGCCCCAGTAACACCTCAACTCCATATGTTTCTATTTGACAAGAAATTCCATTGACTTAGACTTTCTCCAGGTAAGTGGCTAAATCTGATGCCTAAAGTTGTTAGCCTATTGCAATTAAGACAACAGACTTACAGAAATTTAAAGATGAAGTGTGCTTCCTGTATAAGGCCATAGCTTCTGGTTGGACTAAGTTATCAAAGAGGATACTTTTGCTACAGCAGTCTTCAGTTAAATAGTGATGGTATCCAATATTTGCCATCAGGTCTTTTGCTTCTCTGAGAGCACCATATTTCTTTTTCTAGCAGAGTTTTCTCAGGTCGGCTAATATTACTTGGGTTGTAGCATTGATTGAGGGCTTGTAATTTCTTAAAGAGTGGCTGAAATTTCTCCAACCCTCCTATCGTACATACAGTCTAGTGTCTATACAGGCAAAAAACAAGATAGTCTCTGCATGAAGGGTTGCATTCTGAGGAACATATCGTGTCATGGGGAGGAAAGAGAAGGGGGAAAAGCTGATGAACTCGGGCATCATTTCTTAAACTAGGAGACTTTTTGCGACTATATTCTAGGGATAGCCTATATTTAAAATTCCATGGAATGTATTCTTCAGACTGTTCTTATTGGTTGTCAGTAACTCTCACTTCCCCCTCTGAATGTAAGATGTGCTCCAGTGTGTGCCTTTTCTTCCTCTTGGATGTTTGGAACACACTGCTCCATGCACACATGCATCCACAACATACCTGGAAATTGTAGCTGAGTGATAGGCAGACCACTAAATGTGATCTAGGTATGTGGGCTGAACTACACAACTTTACTTATGGAATTAGGCCTTGTGTGAATTCCTTACCCCTACCTTTTGTAAGCAGAAGCTACTAGAGACTGGTGCGGATCAGGACAATAATGAAAGTAAAGGATTTAAAAAAAACCCAAACTCCACATTAGTCTAGATGCCTTCAATGCACTTTTGCAGTGCAAAAATGCACTCAGTGCACTTCTTAAAAAATGCATACACTAGCTGCTTGCGAGAATATTACATCCAGTTTGGCCCTGTTTAAGTAAGAAGGTTGGATTTGCAAGCAGAGTTCTGCTTTCAATGTGTAGTACAAGCAATAGCAATAGCAAGTACATTTCTATACCGCTTATCAGTGCACTTAAGCACTCCCTAGCGGTTTACAAAGTGTAAGCAAATAGTCCAAGTAGTTTGTTAATTAAAGGTTATTGAGCAAATATAGCACATTCTCTTAACTTCTTTTAAAGTGGATAATACATAACAGCCAGCCCTTAGCATAGAATTTTTCTTCCTGGTTATTGCCTCCTAGTGGGTATAAACCCTGCACGAAGGCTGACCTTAGTTTCTAAAATCCTCCATTAAAACTCATTACAATTGAATGGACAACTATCCATAACTCTTATATAGCTATATATTGTCATTTGAGGATCAAGTATATCTTGAAAACCTATGTGTAATGAAATGCCAATCTGACTCAAGCCAATTTAGAATGGTGTTCGCATGAAACCTTCATTTTCTCAACAGACATTGACTGTTTTGCGGCAGAAGGAGGGGTCCATTGTGATTGGGACCCTGTCTGCCCCAAAGTTTTATAACTCTGGATCCGGCACTGGCTACAGTTATCATGGCCCGCAGGTAAGAGACCCCTGAATGGGTCGCCTTAACCTGGAAGAAGCCGGGCATGCAAACTGAGAACGAGTTCTCACACTGCTTCTTGCCTCCTTGGGCACACCATGCAAAGTTTAAAAGTTGGAGCACTGACCTCTTTGCCTGGACCCCAAGACGGGCAAATGTCCGAGCAAACGACTCTCTCTTTCTCCCTCTCTTTTTTTCTCTCTCTGTCTCAGTTTCTTGTTCTTGGGCTTTGGCTCTATAAATTGACTGACTTCACAAGTTTATTGTGAGGATAAACAGACTGTAAAGCAATCTGTGAGTTATCAAAGATAGTATATCTTTTTGCACATATAGCATGAATCACAGTCAGACTCAAATTTATTTTGGCTCAACTTTATTTTGGCTTCTGTTCCCAAAGTCAGAAGGAAATATATATATTGCCTAAGCATTGCTTTTTTAATAATAAAAAAGCAAGTACAAATGTGAACGAACCATTTCAAATGTGGCTTGACAAGCGACTTCTTACCCCCTTCTGATTTTTTCCAAAGATCCAATAGAACTAGGATGTCAATGATCTTCCTTCTAGAAAACCAACCTTTCAATAAAGTAGATGATGTAAATTAGCTCCAGTGATTCTGTGATTCCCTTTTTAACGCAAATTAAATGTTTTTTAAAAAAATATGCATCCTCCATTTACCTTTCAATAAACGAATGAACTCTCCTAGAAGTATAGCATAAACTGTTTAAACCAGACTGATTATTTTCTAGGGAAAGTGCTTTTTATTTTGGAGTAGTAATAAGGGTTCAGGACCTAAAGAGGCCATCCAGGCCTCCAAAGAAAAAAACGGCTCCCCGCGGAAGGAAGACAGATTCTAGGTGGATACCTGGAAAACAAAAGGTAATGTCAATTACACCAACAACCACCTCCAAACTAGCTTGGCTCTGTTTAAAACTTAGTGGGTTTTAAATAGTTGCTTGAATGGCTTGGTGCTTAAATTTGGTGAGCAAAATGGCAGCTGTCTGGGATCCCACCCAACTACCAACAGTTGCATCTCTGCCTCTCTGCAATCCTTCTACAATACCTCCATCCCAATTTGAGAACCCTTTTCTTCTGCACTAGCTAACATGCTCTTGCTCCTCCCTCTCTCTTAAAATAATAATTACGTCCAAAGAAGTTCTAACTCTGTTCTGAACTTGGGGTCCTGTTTCTTTTGGTAGAAGCCAGGCATAAGAATTATTTTTTTTGGCTTGGACTGAATCTCCATCGAGTCTGGCATTGTTTCAAGCAGCCAGCTGGGTTGAAGAAGTGAAGTTGAAGGCTTTCATGGTTGGCATCCATAGTTTTTTGTGAGTTTTTCGGGCTGTGTGGCCATGTTTTAGAAGAGTTTATTCCTGACGTTTTGCCAGCGTCTGTGGCTGGCATCTTGAAGACGCCAGCCACAGACGCTGACGAAACGTCAGGAAGAAACTCGGTGAAAACAGGGTCACACAGCCCAAAAAAACCACAAAAAACTAGGGGCGAAGAAGGCTTTCACAGAGTTGTATACCTCCTTACCCTGAATGTATAGATGTCTCTGCAAATGTGCTGCCTCCCGTTAAAGTTACCTAAGCTTAATATGCAATATCTTGTGGCGGTTAATTGCTGAGTAAGGTGTATGTCTTCTGCAAAGAAGTATCTGCTGTTATCTCTCTTGTAATCCAGAATTCTGTTATCATTCAAGACAAGGAAAAATAGGATAACAAAATAAAGCTATTGTTTTAGGCTGACCAGCCCGTGTTAACAAAGAAGTATGCAAGCTTTAGATATCCATGCAGCTTGAATATCTTTAGACAGTTAAAAACTAGCCGGGTGAAGAGCCACGTTTTGTTTTGTTTTTTGCCTAGTCAATATTTTGTTCTAAATATCTTGTTCTAAAGCACCCTCATGTGGGGAGAGTTGGTATTCACCATACCATGATGAACTTAAGTCACAAAGTGCATCACTCCCAATGATAGCGCATTACTCCTTGTTTCAGGAAGCAGCTGAAATACAGCCAGAAGGGTTTAGGACCACATTTTTCTGGCAGTTTAGGCTGTTGTTCTTTTTCACTGTGTGACCAATTTTTTGAAAAACAGAAATACTGTCAGGGGACTCAGGGTTACAGATCAGGGCTTTTGGAGCCACACTTTCCCTTGATGCAAGTGCTAAATTCAGATGTATTGCTAAAGTGTGGTATAGCACTGTACGCAATGGAGTCTCTCTCTGGTTTCTCCTTCTCTTCCAGTGTGGAAGAGACCAGACATTTTCACTTCTGCATCAAATTAATCTGAGTTCAGCATTCTCTCTGAATCCAGGCAAACCAAGGTTATTCTTAACTCTGGTTTACTCTAGGCACGGGCAAAGTGCTGCATTCCAGATATTGGTGGACTGCAGCTCTCTTCAGTCCTGTTCATCAGAGAGAAGAGTATTGGGAGCTGTAGTTCAGCAACTTCTAGTGATCTGCATTTGTCCACCCCTAATTTTATGGAACAAGTGACAGTCAGACTGTAGCATGTGAAGCTGACATGTTTTTATTTAAATTGCAAGGAATGGGGGGTTCATGCACATAATACTGAACTGTAACTCTGTATTAATTTTCAATAATACATTGGGATAAAATGCTTACAATGCAAAAATGGTGTGGTGTAAGAAGTTAAACCAAGTATAGATAAACCTGGACGATAGATCCTATAATTCCTTACAGTTGGTCATTCCAGATAGGGCTGATGGGAGATTTAATCCTAAACATCTAACGGACACCAGGGGTTGCCTACTCCTAAATTAAGCTGAATCACCACACCAGAATTCACTATCAGGATCACTTGAGCTCACTACAGCACTTCCAGTTCTAACTAGACTTTCTGGCTTCTTTTTCAGAGAGATGCTCAAAAGATGACTGTGCAAGTGCCAAACCTATGGAACGACCCGTCCCAGCCTTCAGACAGAGCCCCTCTTTTGCAAGAGGACTCTAGCACAATACACCATGTTGATCTTTCTACTACCTGACCAACCTTGCATCCTCTTCACAGGGGATCCCAGAGAACTTTAACCAATACACATCATGTCAGGTGGGTGGGAGAGAATACACCCAGCCACCCGAATTCTGCAGATTCTTTTCTAAAGAATCAGAAGCCTGTGGTGAACTACTTTGAGACCTTCATATGCGAACAGGAGGAGGAAATTCACTGCCATTCTTTCCATTAAAAAAACGGAATGGAAGGTGTACATATGGGGCAGGATGTCTCCATTGTTACATTTCCACCTGGAGGGCAGACTGATGATTGAACATGATTCTTTTCTTGTATCTGCAATGGTTTTCTTGTCTTCCCTGAAAGCTAACCTCTTGTAATAATTGTTAATGACTCATTTTTGGAAAAACCTTCTTAACCCCCCCCCCCCCCCCAATGCAATTTGTGAGTTAGTAATTCCTGGCATTGACCTATCTGACCCGACTTATAGGCTACAAAAGATTGATAGATCTAAATTGCCCTAAATGTTTGACCAACATTTGTGCTTTTTGCAAGTTTTTCTCTTCCCTCCCCTAAAATATGCTTTCCTATATGTGCTGGACCTTTACTGCCTTTGCCTCTCCCCATGTCTTTGGAAACACTCCTGGGAAATTAAAATTGAGGCTGGGGGAAGCAGAAAACTAAACCAGCATTCATGAAAGCTCTTTTTGATGTGAAAGCTTTTTTGATTTGGTCCCTAGAATTACCCTCTTACCATGCTTCCCACTTCAAAAGTCACTGTCATATTTGCCAATACATGCCAGTTAAACACTGCCATTTGGTATGTTTTTTTTAAATCCAGACTGGAAACAGGGTGCATATAGGCTTAAGTGCACATGCTTAAACTTTTTGTACAGTTACCTAGAAGAGAAGAGGAACTTGCTGCTTCTCCAAGTCTAAAAGTTTTAATGATATTTGGTGCTATATTTTGGATAATGGGGTGGATAACACAGATCTAAGCAAGATTCCACCTTACCATTCTTCCAGGCTGGGGGAGAAAAGGGGGCACAATATGTTTGCTTATGTGTTTTTCCTGTTCAACTGTTCAAACTTGTAAGAAACCTTCCGTCTTCCTGGTTCTCTGGAGTTTCTGCACTTCAGTGCTGGTAACTGAGAGGGGCTCTGGTTTGAAATGGCTGCCAAAATACCATGCCATTCCCTCTTCCACTGTTGAGTTGTCTGGCGAAAGTTCCAATAGTGTTTTGCCCAAAGAAACGATTAAAATCTTTGAAATCTTGGAAGCTGGCTCCTACATGCGTCTGTACAAAAGGCATGGGTCGAGGAGGGAGAGAAGCATTTTGGTGCTGGGCTGTTGGCTGTCAAAATGAGTGCAGTCTCCCTGGCAGGAGAGGATTTTGGAAATGAAGTGGAGTGGGTAGCCTCCTTCGATGTTAGTTAAAACCTGGTTGCCTTTGGGGATGTCGCATTAAGCCAGGAAACTAAGGTGATGTAGGTCTGTTTTTCCCAGCATTTGATTCTCCAGGTTGTTTGAACTTCCAGCTCCCAAAAGTCTAACCAATGTGGCCAGTGGGGATTCCAGGAGTTAAAGTCCAAAACATTTAGAGAACCACTGGTAGGGCTAGCTTCTCCTTATTCTGCATCTTCAAACTATTCCTATTAGGTATGTAAGATAAGCAGTAGTAATTGGGGCACATAATGGGACCATTATAGCGGAGTCTGGGTCTTTCCAATCTTAGTCAGAATTTCCAACTAAGGGAAACAAAGGGGGATCCTCTTTTCTAGGAAACTATTGATCCATGGAGGGCAGGGAGGGCATCAGCTTGGCACTAACAGCCAGCCTGATGGAAGTTTCAAAGATGGCATCCTACAAGATGTATGGAATTAAGCAGCAGGCAAAATATAGCCTGTTGGTAGAGCAGGTTATTGTTCAAACTGGGAGAAACAGCGGTGGGGGGGGGGGGGGACCAAAATGTGGATACACAATACTGTATATCATTAAATCCGGATAAATAATGAGATACTGTACAAAGTCAATTAGATTCTCAAAGAATTACAAGTATAATTATAGAGTGAACAAAAAATAACAATATTTCATTATCATGATAATAGAGAACAATAAATGTTTTGAATCAAATGTACTTTGAGCTACGATAATAATGCCAGATAGCGATTGACATTGTGCTAAATTCAAAATACAACCAAAGAGCAAACATAGATGTAACAATAGCATATGCTGTAAATACTTGTTAACAACTTCTTTACAGAAAAACTGATAAGTTCAAACGTTCATTTAAACCCAAAGGTTTGCTAGAAGCTAATGTAGAGTATTGATTCAGAGTATTGCACCATAATGGGATATTATCATGTAATTCAGCCTGTTCTTAGGTTTTCCAATCTGGGAGATTTAGTTTATATGGAAGCAAGCTCATGTCCCTTTAAGAAATGTTGTATAAGAATGAGCCACCTGTAAGGTGTTTAGAAGATAATGTGTAAGATCACTAGTTGTTACAATCTGTTTGTACTCCTTGACTTTGTTGGAAGCAAACTGGATATGGCTTAAAATAGAGGTCAGCATAATTCTAAGGTATGTTATATTTGTTTTCTCCTTTGTGATAACTGAAATTTCTAGTGTTAATGTTTGTTAATTTTATGTATTTAGAAGTATGGAAAAGCTGGGTTAAAACTTGGTCTTCCTAAATTGAACTCACAATTACATTAATTGTTCTCTGTTATCATGATAATGAAATATTCTGTTATTTGAATCAAATTGATTTTGTGCAGGATCTCATTATTTATCCATATTTACTGATATATAGTGTATCCACACTATGTGGATTTTCCCTTGTTCTCCCCAGTTTTGAACGGTTTCAGTGAAAGCCTCCTGTTAGTGTTAAGTAGAGTATTGGGTAGAAAAGATTATGCCAATCCCTACTCTAACCACTGCTCTCGATGGATTGAATCTTCAACAGTAGCTGTTGTTTGAATGGAATTAATTGTAATGTATGTTGTTTTCTTGGTACAACTCCTAACGTTGGATTTAAATTGCAGTGGGGTGGCTGAGCCATGCTAAAACGCTACGGAACGGGAGAACGTTTGAGTAGCAATGCAGCAGTCCATCACTGGGTGGAGATATTGCAACATGGTAATGTGGATTTTTTTATTTGGGAGACTAAAAAAGTGTTGCCTTTAAGCCCACTGGGCCATTTGCTGAAATCATTCCATTGGTAAACTTGTTTGGAGATCATTGCCCATGCTGAATCTGGCAAGATTAGATGAATTAGGCAGTGGACCGCCAGCTAAGAAAAGGCTTGAATTCTCCATGTATGCAAAGCTGTTTGCATTTAATTTTTTGTTGAGACAAAACCCAATATTAGTCCCAACCAGAAATCAATGGGCCTTAATCACAACCAAGTTAATAAATCTTCTTCATTTCAGTCAAGGTAGGGTTGGTGCTGTGTTTAATCTACTGTAACTAACCAAAGCCAGCATGGTGTAGTGGTTGGGGTGTTGGACTACAACTCGAGACTAGGGTTTGATACCTTTCTCATCCGTGGAAACCCACTTGGGCGAGTCACACGCTCTCAGGCCCACAAAATCCTGTGATGGGTTTGCCTTGGAGTTGCCATAGGTTGGAGACAACTTGAAGGCACATGACAACAACTAACCGTTCCCTAGACCATGGTGCCTTTTTTAAGCTGCATTGGGCGCAACACCAACAGTCTCATTTTGGCAGGGACAGTCCCAAGCAGCATTGTCCCATTTGTCAGCTGCTTTAAAAATGCTCTAGTTTGTTTCTTCTTTCAACTTCTTTTGTCCTCAGCTTACTTTAACTGCTGTAAACAAAGTTCTAAATGCGAAAGCAGAGCAGAGAGAAGAGGAGAGGGGCAGAAACCTTGCTTTGCTCTGTAGACTTTCTGCATTAACAACTTTTGCCATCTTGGCCGCACTCTGATGTTGGTTGGTCACACATATCCTGGTTTTCATCTGTAAAATGTTTGGAGGCTATAGCATAGTAAGAATTATTTGTGAGTAAGCATGCTTGGACTCTCACTGTTAAAAGGACTGGATATAAGGTTGCTAAGTTCAACCTGCAGATACTGAATTTTGGGGGTCAAGTGCTTTAGTTTTTTGTTGGTTTTTTGGGCTATGTGGCCATGTTCTAGAAGAGTTTATTCCTGACGTTTCACCAGCATCTGTGGCTGGCATCTTCAGAGAATCCTGGCATGGAAGTGTGTGATGTATATATACCTGGGGAGGCGTATATATAACGCACACACACATGCATACTGTGTGACCCCACTCTCTTCCATGCCAACATTCTCTGAAGATGCCAGCCACAGATGCTGGTGAAACATCAGGAAGAAACTCTTCTAGTACATGGCCACAGAGCCTGAAAAAGCCACAAAAGTCTATGGATGCTGGCCATGAAAGCCTTTGACTTTATACATACATACCCCACTCTCTTCCATGCCAGCGTTCTCTGAAGATGCCAGCCACAGATGCTGGCAAAATGTCAGGAATAAACTCTTCTATGGCCACACAGCCCGAAAAACCCACAAAAAAGTATCTTCCAACTCTGATTCTGTGTTTATCCATCACTCAGTGTGGTCCAACTTTTCATGTTTCTGTGAGCAATTCAGGTTGGTGGGTCACTGTATAGACCTTGTCAGATTTGCATCCAAAATTCCTTTTGAAGGGTTTAATGGATTAAGTGGCATTTCTGTAGCACTCAGAATGCTTTGTGCACTATTCACTTAAATGCTTCTCCACTGTCTCTAATGTTGTCTTTTTTTATGATTCTGCACATTTTGTATGTTTTTAATTGGATTGTTCTTTTAAATTGTGAATCACATTGAGTCCCAATTTGGGGGGGGAAACAGGATACAGATAAATATAATAATATAATAATCACGGTGCAGATGGAAGAGTCACCAGTTTCATTGAAAAGCAGATCAGTTCCCTATTAACCTTTCTTTTATGTGGACTTTTGTTCAATCCTGGATATCGAACGATGCAGTTGAATGCCCACAGGTACAGTTTGTACCGTGAAAGCTAAGTTGTTCAGGGAAATACTGAGTGTGCAGTGAAAAAAATTAACAGATGAGGTTTGAATGGCTTTTGAAAAGCGTTTTAATTGCTGGAGTTGTATAGATTTTTTAAAAAAATTGTCCATGCTGAGAGGGGAAATCAATTTGAACTTTACAAAACAGTAAGTTTGAATGAGTTTGGGAAAACAGTGTTCTTGGGATGTAAGTAAACCAACAAAGTTTAAAACATACCTTTTTTTTAAAGGCCCTTCCAAGTTAAAAGCCCAAATTTTGTTCTTTCAGATGTTTTGGACTTTGGCTCCCAGAGTTCCGACTGTTGGCCAAGCTTGCTGGGACTTCTGGGAGTGGAAGCCCAAAAAACGTGGAGACCCAACATTTTGGGAATCACTGCCTTAAACTGTCGCTTACTTTGCTTTTGCATGGGTTGCGGAAGTCAATGATGTTGTCTGGTAGTAGTATGTATATAATGGATAAGCGAGCTGCTTTTGGAGGGATGCTCATTCCCTGTTAGTCCTCTTTCTCATAGAGGGGATTTTGACAAGTTACACGAGAAACCCCCGATTTCCCATTTACCTGAGTTGGCCAAAGAAACCAAGTGCGTGTGTGTCTGTGTGTGAAAAGAAACAAGAAAATGTGTTGGTTTTTTGGCCAGGATCCCTTTCCCATGATGGATTACAGCCTTGCCTTTTCTATCTAGCTCAGTGAGATCTTTTGTGGTTTGCAATTTTGGAAAGAGCCACCCACTTGAAGCAAAGTGACGCTGACGAATTTATCCTCTTGATGGAGAGGCTCGCTCCTCTTTGCAAACTGGCGCTGTATCAGGTTAGAGGTTTAATTTGTGAAATATCGACACAACAGAGTTTCCCTGCCTAGGAAGAAAGGGCAACCTGTCTGTTCAGAGCCTCTCATTTGTCTTGGTCAACGTGGCATCCTACTGTCAACGCCTCTGTTTCTGCAATGTCTGGCCCTATTATCGGCTCACCATCTTCTCGTTTAAAGTTGAGGTTAATTGGGATTCTGCTAAATCATGGAGGAGGGATGTTCTAAACACTCAAGAAGAAATGTATAGAGGGACCCCTGTATTGCTTGTGACATGAAGGCTGCATCCGCATTGCAGAAATAAACTGGTTTGACATGTCTTTCGGTGCCATGGCTCCATGCTATGGAATTTTGGGAATGGTCGTTTGTTGGGTGCTGCAACAAACAGCCATTCCCAGAATTTTATAGCATGGAGACATAGCACCATGAAGATGAAGATGCCAGCCACAGATGCAGGCAAAACATCAGGAATATAGTCTTCTAGAATGCGGCCTCATAGCCCCCCAAAACTCACAAAAATCTATGGATGCCGGCCCTGAAAGCCTTTGACTCCCCACTACCTTCCATGCCAGCATCCTCTGAAGATGACAGCAGCAGAGTCCGTGAATAAAGTTGCACTGCATCGGTACAACAGAGGTATGGATAATCCAGCAGAACGTTTCAATGCCCGATTATTCAATCTTGTTGCCATTTTAGGAAAAGGCTAATTTTGGAAGCAGACTTTCAGGTCAGAATTAGACTCTTATAGAAAGTTACCTGTTTTCCAGGTGCATTGTTTTTTCCTGGGTGGCGTACTTATTTAAAATCCCTTCCCTATGAGGCGAGGAAATGTTTTACAGCAGGTTCTGCTGAATGCTCCGAGGTCATTAGAAGTACAGGCTGAAATAACATGTTGTGCTTTTATCTATCTGGGCGTGAGAAAGGAATCAATAAATCATGGATTTGAACTCAAGCGTCTCCCTTGCAGGATGGCTGGGGACGTTAATATCTATAGTCGTGCGGCAGAGATCGGAAATCCATGCCCCCCCGTAAAAGATGAGCTTGTCAGCTGCTTAGATTTGGGAGCAGATGAAAATTAATTTTAGCTTAGGAGCTTGTGGTTGTTGACACTCCCCTGAAGCCACTTGTGCCGGTTTGTAGGGCGGAGTGGTGATGATGAGGATATATCAAGATTGCTTGGATGGCGAACTTGGGATAATTGCTCCTTTTGTCCTATAAATCATGCGTCAAATATGTTCCATTCAATGCAGCTGACTTCACTAAGTACTTAAAGAGTAAATGCAGTGCGCCCTTGCCTTACGCGGGGATCCGTTCTGGACCCCTCCGCATAAGGCAAATGGTGCGTATGCTCAAGCCCCATTGAAAATAATGGGGCTCGTGCATGGCATGCAGTGCGGCACACACACTGTAGGTGCACACGCCATTGAAACTTCTGTCGCACGGCTTTCAGCCTAAGTTGAAAGCCATGTAAAAGGTGCCTGCGTATGACGCGGGTGCACTCTGGTAAAGCAGACAGGTGTTTTTTTTTTCTCTTGCTGCCTGAGCAATGGGCATAAACAGATAGAAGGATTGGCAGGAGGATCCCTGAAGTAAAATTACATTCTGTCCTACGGACTTATGGGTGGTACAGACCGGCACTTTTTGCCAGCCTGTATGCGCTCTAGGGCTACACTAGGCTGAGCATTGACACGCTCAAAGCCCTTCTTTCTCTGCCGGGTGCCATTTTGGCGCACACCCATCCAGACAGCACGCGCCATGATGATGTCCCTTCAGTGCAGCACCCAAACGGTGCTGGGTGGAAGGAGCATCACGAGGCTACACCACAGCGCTTTATGATGCACCTTCCAGGAAGCTGCCCAGAGCCATAGCCCTGGAGACAGATTCGACCATCATTCCCACTCTCTGCAGAGCGGTCCCTGGGAGCTATACTGGACAGAAGGACCCCCATGAATGTGGAAAAACCACGTATAAGAAACAGTATTCTTTTTATCTGATGGAACACCCCTCTAGGAATGGCCAGGTCCCTGAGTGCAACTCTGCGGTCAACATCTGCCAGAAGTTGATTGTAGAATCGTGCTGGAAGACCTACAAATGCCTAGAGAAGTGTATTCTCTAGGTTCTTTTAGGTTCTCCAGCACAACTCTATGGTCAATCTCTGGCAGAGTTGCACTGGAGGACCTAGAGAGAACGTATTAATCAAAACTGCAAGTAATCAAATCCGCAAAAGTCAAAGCCACAAATGTGGAGGTGTTCTTTTGTATTCTTAAGTTGTGACACTTGTTTAAAATTCTCAGTACCCTCACCAAGCAGAATTCCCAAATTATCTTACTTAAAACACAGAGTCACAATTGCTGATGCAACTCCCATTACCATGCAAGATGGTATATTACTGGGAAATATGGTGGCATTTGTGAAGTCGAAGGCTTTCATGGCTGGCATCCATAGTTTTTTGTGTGTTACGTTGGCTGGGGATAATAGGAGTTTCAGTCCAACGATATCTGGAAGGACACACGTTCCCCATTCCTGACCTAGAGGCTACTGTTGGCTATCCGCAATTGGACTGTAAATGAATCGTGTCCATGATTCTTTTACCTGGGGAGATTTCTTGCAGGGTAAAGTCCATTGCAAAAGGTTTCATGGGAGGCCCCTCTCACTCGCACAATCTCTTATCAAAATTTACCCGCCGCTGACATCGTTCATCTTTTAAATTAGTCCATTAACTGTTTGCTAATGACTATAAATGTGTTTGCTAGTACAGATATCTCTAATTAGCTTCTGATAATAGATTAAAATAGCTTTAGGCCTGCTCTACCCCCTGCCCCCCACTCACTTTTCTTTTCATTTTAATAAAGTCAATATTAGCAAAGCATTCCTGAATTGGCTTTGAGAGAGATGTTCTATTTCCCCCAAGGTCTAATGATGTCTTGAATGGCTATATATTGTCTCTCATGGAATAGTAATATTACAAAGGACCCCTTCTCGGCAGGGGGAGTTGTCTCCTGCGTAAACGCAGCTAATATCGAATAATAGAGTCATCAAATCATAAGAGTTGGAAGAGATATACAAGCCACTGAGTCACCAGTTAGAGCATCTCTAGCAGGTAGCTCTCCAGTCTCTTTTTGAAGATATCCCCATAAGGAGACCCCACCACCCGACTAGGCCATTGGTTCCATTGCTGAATTGCTCTCATCATTGAGAATCTCCGAATGTTCAACCGAAAACTACCCTCCCTGCATACAGGTTGAATAAATAGGGTAATAGAATGGCTCCTTGCCTGACTCCCTTTTCTGATTGGGAACCATTCTGTTTCTCTGTATTTAGTTCTGGCTGCAGTCTCCTGTCCTGAATGCATCAAGACAGCTAGATCAAGACACTTAGATGTAGGAGCACTCCCATTCCTTTAAGAGCAAACCGTAGCTTTTTGTGATCTATACAGTCTCTACAGTCAGGTGCTTTGGTGTAGTCAATAAAGCACATGCAGAGTTTCTTCAGTTCCCTGGTGCGTTCCATCATATGTTTGCAATGTGATCCCTAGTGCCGCTTCCTTTCCTGAATCCGGCTTGCACCTCTGGGATTTCTCACTCCCTCTATGGCAGGAGTCTTTGCTGCAGAATGTTGCGCATGACTTGGCGTGCATGGGGAATTAGTGCAAAGGCCCTGCAGTCACTGCAGTCTTTTGTGTCTACTGTTTTTTCAGATGGGGATTTTATTGATCACTTGCAATCGCCACTGTTTTCTTTCCCGTATTTGTTGGCAGGTTTTAGTTAGAACTGAAGTTGTTTCTGTCACTGTGGATTGTAGCCATTCTATTGGTATGTCATCTATTCCTGGTGATTTATTTTTCCCAGTCGCTTTCAGTGCAAAGCACTTTGCTTTCCAGAATTTGAGGTTCGTTTTCATAAACTGCTATTTTCCACTTGTGATTCATCGATTCACATTTTTTATATAGCTCTTCTGTGAATTGCTTCAATTGCTTTTTAAAAAGGCTCCAAATGGAATGCAGTGCTCCAGATGAGGCCTGACTAGTGCAGAATAGAGTGGGACTATTACTTCCCTCAGCTTGGAAATTATGCTTTTATTAATGTAAGCCAAAATAGCATTCACCTTCTTTGCTGCAGCACCACACTGCTGGCTCATGTTCAATTTATGATCGACAGTAATCCCAAGCTTCTTTTCACAAGTAGTACTGCAAAGTCATGTACCCCCCATCCTATGCCACAATGGGGTCAGCAAAAGAATTCCATCATTCATTTTTACTGTGGCTTGTGCAAGAGAACCTTCTGGCCATACCATTAAACAGACTTCGGCTGTTGCCTCAGGCGACAGTGTCCCGGTGTCCCAATGTTTTTCTTTTATCAAAAGTTGGAATATATGGATTTAATTGTACTTCTTAGCATCAGCACTTGCTACCAAGATTATTGTCTCTTCTGACCCTTCCCACCCGTTGGATCATGGCCTGTAAGGGAGGTCAACAGTTTGAATATGTGCACTACAGCCTGGCTGGCTCCCAACCCCACTCACATTCTTCGACAACAACCAGATCATAAAAAACATCGTCACAATGCTCTTTATGTAGCTTTATAAATTTTGCAATGCTTTGGCATGCCTGGTCTACCAAAACACAGGGCCAGGGTCTCTCGGATTGTTCAACTGGGGAATGCGCAGACCTGCTGCGTACCATCTGGCCTGTTTGCTCATGCCTAATCTGTCATCCTCTTTTTGTTTATCTTGTGCTCCTTCCCTGGATAACAGTTATGGGCTGGGGAAACACATGCCGTTCCTCCAGCACAGCTTGTGACAGGCTTTTTGAAAAACATTTCTGTGCCTTGCATGATGTTAACCTCTCTCGGTGCTGCAAATAGTCATTTTCCCACCCGGGTCAGATTGCACTGGTGAGAACCAGCGTGCAAAGCACAGCTCGGTTCCATTTGAAAGCTTTTCTGCCAGCAAACTACAGCTCGGATTCCATGCAGAGCGCAGGGAAGTTATTTTTGGGCTGCAATCCCCTAGCTGCAGGTTTCTGGGAACTGTCGTCCAAAAAGCAAAAGGAAAAAAATCTGACTCTGCAGGGTATTGAAAAGTGAGATTTCCCCTGCATGCAGTGTACCTTCTTGGAGCAATAAGAAGCATGCAACAGAATCTCTTTGCACAGGGAGGTGGGCTCTGCAACTTTCTCCATAAACTAGAGGGTTAGGATTGCCAGATCTCAAGTCTCCTTCCTTCGAGGTATTTAAGCAGAGGCTGGATGGCCATCTGTCGGGTATGCTTTGATTTAGATTTCCTGCATGGCAGAATGAGGTTGGACTGGATGGCCCTTGTGGTTTCTTCCAACTCTAGGATTCTATGATTCTAAGATCTGTCCCTAAGTTTTCAGTATTTGTGGGTCATCTCCAGGCAGGAGACAAGGGTGCAAATGTACTTCTCTAGTTTTGGTGGGCTCAACTCTGGGCAAGAGGAAAGGGCTGGGGGCAAACTTCCAGCTCAACCAGTAGAGCAGCAGGGTGATATCATCTGCGATGCCCAGTTCATTTGTTGGTGCAGCTTGCAAAGACTCTCCAGGAGGGTTATGTATTTACTTGGGGCCCATACAGACAGACCAAAATAAAGCTGCTTCGGGTCACTTTGGAGGTATGCTGTTTAAATGTTGCGCGCATCTTAAGAGGCCAGAAGCTGCGCCAAAGCTGCACTCCAGTCCTTAGGACTGGAGCATGGCTTTGGTGCAGCTTCCAACTTCTTAGGATGCGTGCAGCATTTAAACAGCATACCTCCAAAGTGACCCAAAGCAACTTTATTTTGGCCTGTCTGTACAGGCTCATTGTTAGCTTCCTCCCAGTTGTCCAGGCAGGGTTCACCCTCTGTTTTGTTCTACAGCCACCTTTTGGGCTAGAAGCAAGTGTGTATGTGCCTCGAAGATGTAAATTAAATGTTCCTTATCATGTCTCCCAAAGTGAGGTTTCCAGGCCGAAACCTGTGACTTAGGGACAGCCCTTGGTGATGGCATTAAACATTAGGCACTGAGTACCAATTGAGAGCCAGTGTGGCGTAGTAGTGTTGGAGTACAACCCTGGAGACCAGGGTTCAAATCCCCACTCAGCCAAGGGAACCCGCTGGGTGACTTTGGGCACATCACACTCAACCTTGAAGGAAGTCAGTGGAAGCCCTGCTCTGAACAAACCTTGCCAAGAAAATGCCTTAGGTTTGCCATGAGCCAGAAAAGACTTGAGGACACAGATCAACATAAAGTACCAAGTATTGTTGCTCACAGCTTATCATTCAACCAGAGAGAGAACAAGAACAAACATGTTGTCCTATTTGGGAATTAAGAAAAAAAAATCTTGGCTAAAGGACCTCTGCCCAGATCAAGGTGAAAAGACGGATGATTCCTTCTCACTTACTTTTG
The DNA here is from genome assembly GCF_019175285.1 of Sceloporus undulatus. Lineage (NCBI taxonomy): Eukaryota > Metazoa > Chordata > Lepidosauria > Squamata > Phrynosomatidae > Sceloporus > Sceloporus undulatus. The sequence continues at coordinate 4,378,172 of NC_056531.1, read as the reverse complement.
GAGACATTGGTATGTAGAGAGATCTTGGAGCACCTTTGAGACTAACTGAAAGAAAGAAGTTGGCAGCAGGAGCCAACTTCAGCCTATTGTATCTGAGAAAGTCAAATGAAGTCTAGGAATGTGTCTGCTGCAAACCTCTCTCTTTCAGTGATTCTCAAAGGTGCCACAAGATCTCCCAGCACACTGATTCGACAGCTCCTGAACTGAGCCTCTAACTGTTGTGCCATGCCAACTTCTGTGCCAGCACCCTGAACTTGTGGCCGTACAAATGCTTCGGCACTGGAGCCGTTCGTTTCCTTGAATTGGTGAGGGTTGGCTCATTTGAACTCTTTGGCCATGCGCTGCACCATTCATTGTGCAACTGGAGGTCTTTCCAGATGAGCCGCCCTGACAAAACCAGCCTCCCAAAGCCTGATGTATTAATCGCTTAGCACTCCAGTCACTGCTCCCTGCCTTCCTGGTCTGCATTATTGAAATCTTGAGGCTTCAGCAAATGCTGCGGTAATGGTCCATGACCCGACTAGCATTCCTCAAGCTTTTTCAAGGTCACACTTCCAAATGGAAGGCTAGAGCTGTTTGCTATTCTGGATGAGCTCTGAGGCCTATTTCCAGTCAAAATCACTCATGCGTTTAAAAAGGGAAAAGAATAGAAAGATCCTCTCTGGTTAGTATTAATGCAACTGTAGGTTTTCTTTTTTTCCTTAGAAGCGAGAGCATTAACTAAGCCAGACTATGGGAAACGTACTTTTTGGATGACTGCCCCCAGAATCCCCGCATCCGTATGGCCTGGTGCTTGCATGGGAATTCTTGGAGCTCTGGTCCAGAAAAGTACATTTTTGCCATGCCTTGTAAGAAGTAATGTACAAAATCATTGACTATAAGTCGATCCCATATATAAGTCGAGGGCACGTTTTGGGGCCAGAATTCCGGATTTTGATATGACTCGTGGATAAGTCGAGTGTAAAAGGCGCATATAGTAAAGGATCTAAAGGATGAAGCATAGTGCAACAAAGTCAAAGAATGTACAAAATTCCAGCAGGCATAACTATTAGTGCATATGCTAAAGGCTGGATGGATGAGAGAGTAGAAGGGGGTCAGTGCTTCTAGGGCAGATTAAACTCTTGCCATTCACCGTGTGTGTGTGTGTGTTAAAATGCAGTACTTACGTTGACCCATGGATAAGTCGACTCAGGTAATTTGGGTCCATTTTTCAACTTCAATTTCTCGACTTATACATGAGTATATACAGTAATGTTTTGAGATCAAGAAAAAAACTTGTATTTTGTGGGACAAAGGAAGAAAGGTATGGTCTGTAAAACAGGGGCGGGGTATGGTGGCAATGGGCAGCGTGACTGGCACTCCTTGACGGAGCTCAGGAGGCGCTTGCAAGATTGCAAAATGGGGTAGTTTGAGTCCAGTTTTTTAACAGTCAACAAGACAAACTTGGGAAAGGCTACTTGGAGAGATCCTGAAGGGACCCATTGCCAGTAAGCAGTGTCTGGCAGAGAAGAGGAGCTTGAAGATCAGTCAAGGAAGGGAGCTGAGTTGGGCACGGATGGTTCAGAGGTGGTCGGAGGACCAAGCACCGCCGTGTTTTTCACAGCCGTTTTCCAGCAGAAGGGCTGCCACCGCTTTTTAAATGTAAGCATATAGTTGCAGCAATAAATATCCTTTTTGGAGCAGGGCAGCTAAGCCCTTCTCCACTTAATAGATCTACGAGCAGAATTCTGCTATAAGTAACTGTCAATTTATGTGCCGTCAGTAGGACAATCAAGATCACCATAGCAGGAGTTGACATTAAATATTTGATACTGATGAACTGCATGAACTACTAATATCAAATATAAGAATAAAGCTGAGGAGGAACGCAAAATCAAGACCCAAAATGAATAGATTTGGGACTGGGATGATTTTTATACTCTCTATGGAGTTAGGTTAATAATCTCAGACATTATTCTGGTGACAGTTGTTGTTGTTATTATCATTATCATTATTATTATTATTATTAATACCCCACTCTTCAGCCAAAAGGCTACCAGAGCAGCTTACAAATTGTTAGAGATAATTAATTAGACAGTTGTTCTTATACGTCTAAATTATTATATGTTCAGCTATGTTAAGATATGTTCAGTTATTGTATTTAGCTTGTCATTGGAATAACTAGCTTCTGTTTATTACTAATTAATAATTTGATCAGTGGGTTCAGTAGTTTTGTTATGATTAATGTCACTGTGGGAATACGTATTGGTTAATATAGAGAGAAGTTTGAGGTTTGTCTGCATATATATTTGGCAGAAGGCTGCTCCAGCAGGTAAAACCTGAATAGGCGAGGCAGCCATTCTCCCCCATAAGAAAAGTGGAAGTTGGGAATATGCCACTTTGCTTAGATTCTTCCTCTCACCAACTTAAATTATTATTATTCAAGTTTATTTATAAAGTGCCGTAAATTTACATAGCGTGTACACAATGTTAAAGAATATCAAATAGTTAATGTGAAGTTCCATTCTGAGATTATTATAGAAATGGAGCACCTGCTGTCCCATTAGGAGCGGCATAAGGCTTCTGCAACCTACATCTTCAGAGTTTTCTGCCAGACCTTACTAATGGTTTGATGAATGGTTTGGTTTTGCTTACTGATGCATTTTCTGGTTTTATGGTCGTTTTTCTTCTACACCATCTATTTGTTTTGCTGTGGCTCTTATCTCCAGCTTTGCCAGGATAGAGGAGGCTGACAGCAAGACGCTAGCTAGCGCGTTTGCTTCTTTGCCTTTCTCTGGGAGATGATGGGTGTCATCCTCTTTGTGTCAAATTCCTCTTATACAATGACCCTGAATCATGGTAAGTAGCCAATGTGCCATCCTGGCCCAGAAATTCCCTAAGTCTCCAGTGATCTTCTTTGAGGCAGACGTGCTTTAAGTACTGTATATACACACGTATAAGTCTAGAAATTCAGGTCAAAAAATGGGCCCAAAAAAACTGAGTCGACTTATCCATGAGTCAATGTAAGTACTGTATCTTAACTCTTATTTAAAAGGAGGAATCATCTCCTGGTGAAAAGTAAGAGTATAATATGTGGAGCACTGACCCGCTCCATTCTCTCATCCATCCAGCCTTAAGAGTAAGCACAAAGAGTTATGTCTGATGGAATTTTGTAAGTTCTTTGACATTGTTTTGCTTTCCTTCATCCTTTCAATCCCTTGCTACGTGTCCCTAAATTTTGCCCTCGACTTATCCACGGGTCATAGCTAAATCCATAATGTTGGTCCCCAAATTTGCCCTTGACTTATACATGAGGTCAACTTATAGTCGAGTATATATGGTAAGCATCTGAAATGAAAAGTCTGAACTGCTCAGAAGTGGGGTCCGTGCATTGTAACAACGTATGCGCCGCTGCACAAATCGCTTCTTTCCACCTGCAGTTAAACGCTTGGAAAAATGACTTTTTTTGGGCAGCGAGTCCACCAATTGCAGTCCAAAAGTAATGTTCCCATGTTCTGTGTTGCTGTTGTTTACAAAGGGATTGGTGTTCACACTTTAGGCCATGAGTAAAACAGTTTTGGAGAATGCAGAAGCAGCTCTATCCAAACTCGGGTGAGTGATCAAAAGGGAGTGTGCTGACAGCACATGGTTCTGGATGAGAGCAGAATTTGAAAGGAAGTGTGTCTAGTTAGATTTCTGTTAAGCGTCGGTTGCACTTGCGCAAGGAATGCCTCTCGTCTCTTTTAAATCTTTAATCGCTTCTGCCACTGACAGGAATTTTATCTTAACTCCTGTCCCTTTAAAGAAGATGTAATCACTTGTAAGATTAATGGTGGAACATTGTATTCCACTGCTCCATTGTGTTCCCATAGCTCTCTGTCCCAGAAAACTCTCACCTGGTAACTATGCAGGAATTGTCATGAAACAGATCATTCAAAGAAAGTGATTTCTAAAGCAAAAAAGGGAAAAGAAAAGAAAAAGGGTCTGCAAAAAGAAAATCCCTTTTTTGCGTTTCCAACAAAGCAAAACCAAATCCGCAGCGGCATGCGGAGGTGCGTACATTTGGATGTTAAAAGTTGCGTTGTGTAAACCTTCCCAGTTGGTTTGGATCTCTGAGCTAAAGTTCTGCAGCCCAAATCTTCTCCCAAAATGATCGGAGTTTGGAGAAGTACTGGACTGCAGCTCCCCAAAACCTCCAGCCATTTGGGGAATTTGGGGAACAAAGTCACTTTTCTTCACTCTGAAGATGACCATGCATAGAGTGATGGGTGATGTGAGCAGATGTGACTGAGTGTGCTACATCTTTCTTCACTGTTATTGCCACCCCATTTCTTCTTGTCTATTCATTACCTGAGTAGTATACTATGGAGTTATCAGATTCAAAATATCCTATTCCTGTTCATTGTAAGTCACTCACTTCTAGTACTGCTAGGTTTCTACGTCTCATTTCCTTCTTAATTTAGGAGATTATCGCCTGACTAATAAATTTGATTTACCTCTTCTGAGTTGCATTCAAATTTGGGATGCAGCCAGGTATCATTGCCTGGATTTTGCTGCCATTACCACCTCCTGACTGCATTCAGGCAAAAATCTCTCTAAAATCCGCACTCAACTGGCCAATTTGCAAAGCTGGGAAGCTCCTGAAAGTGAAAAGCAACCAATTGAGGGCGGATTTTAGCCAGATTTTTGCCTGCATGTAGTTGGGAGGTGGCAACAGTGGCAGAATCCGTGCGATAATCCCCGTCTGCATCCCGAATTCAAATGTAACTCGGAAGAGATAAATTTATTAGTAATGCAATAATCCCCTTAGTCTAGCTTCCTATAACCTGACTATTCCAACTTTGGATGGATGTGTTCGCTTTTGAACATATCTGCTTGCTTTCCCTTCCACTTGAGTTCTGTTTTGCCACCATCCCTGTTTATGATTCCCTTCTGCTCTGCCCTTTTAGCACTTTGCTTGTGTTCTTTGCTTGCCTTCGCCCTCCCTGCAGCATACCTATATGGATCTCAAAATGTCGCCAGCTTTAGTTTGACCAGTCCTGCTCCTGCATCCTTCACGCCAAATACTAGCAGCCTGTAGAACCGACTTCTATGCCTTGGGAAGCGTAATGCGTTCATGCTTGTCGAAAAGACGCAAGCAGGCCACGGCGCTGGGATTTCTCTGTGCATTTGGCAACTGTAGTTCACAACTTTTCTAGGGGGAAATGGACGAGGAGAAGGGGAAAAAAGGAGTGTGGGTGACTTTTGGGGATTGCCAATGCTTAGTCATGCTGTCAAGGCAATTGCAAAAGCACGACAAGCCTCTAAAGACGGATGTCATGGGCACAGACGAAAGAATTGGTGTCACCATGGCAGCAGACCTTGTGTGTCGGATAACTTCCTGCAACCAGATGTCCCTCCCCACTTCCATTTTTTTTATTTTATTTTGAGAAAGCTCAGCTCCTGCAGAAGTTCTAAATTCACACATGGCGGTTGGCATTGTTGGCGCCAGCCGCCCTCTCTGACTACCCAGCCAAGTTACGCCATAATTGTTGCAAGAAGGATTTCTGCTGACCCTTCCTCTCTTCCCCACTCCATCCGAGTTTTGCAAGCACCAGTGTTTTCTGTTTGGAAGTCAGAGAAGACCAGACAGACACCCTTATCAGGTAATTAATTTCAGAGCCATTGTGCCTCCATGGCAGGTTTCTGATTTATTGCCCAAGGAACAGTTTGGGGTTCAAAGGCCACATCCGTTGCGTTTAATGCACCGTGATCTTTTACCCTGTGGAGGAAATAGCAGAGAATAAGGGCATTATTACCACCAGACTGGGCTCCTGGCATTAACATAGTAAAGCCTATATGAATTAGGTGTGTGCGGCTCGCCACCGCACAGCTGTTACCCTGCGCTCTTCTAAAATCATTTAGTCGGTTGCTGAACACTTCTCGGCGGCAATGACGCAAGCGCTGACGCTTTTGGGTTAGAGCAGAAGTTGTGCAAAATTGTCGCCGTCCTTCCGAAGTCTCAGAAAGGCCATGCCTGAGTGAGCACTGGCAACTTTGCCAAACTATTTGAATGCTCTCAGTTAATGGTGGAAAGCCAGATGACAGATCAACTGACAAGGGGTGCATCTACATTGTAGAAACAATGCAGTTGGACACCGCTTTAATTGCCCTAGCTCTATCCGACAGAATCCTGGGACTTGCAGTTTTGTGAGGTACCACCACGCTTTGGCAGAGAAGGCTAAAGACCTTGTCAAACTACAAATCCCAGGACACCATATGATGGAGCTACAGCACTCAAAGTGGTATCAACTGCATCACTGCTATGGTGCAGATGCACCCAAGATTTTAATTAATGATCTATTTGCCCAACATTATCCTACACCTTCAGTGTTCATGGCGTTTTATGGCACTTTATAATGTAACGGAAACACATAGCGACCATAGGCCTGATCAGCTCACGCTGCAAGTCTGACCAAAGGGAAAGATGGTGTAGAGTGTTCTAGAAGGCATCAGCAGAGTTGCACCTCAGTTAAGAAAGTATTTCACCTGGCACCTCTAAACTCTTCACAACTGGCTGATATACGTAGAGAGATCTTGCAGCACCATTGAGACTTGCTGAAAGAAAGAAAAGTTGGCAGCAGGAGCTTTCCCAGACGTCAGTCTCCTTCCTCAGATGCTTTTGGTGGAGACAAAAGCATCTGAGGAAGTAGACTGAGGTCTACGAAAGCTCATGCTGCCAACTTCTTTCAGGTGAGTCTCAAAGGTGCTACAAGAGCTTTCTACATACTGATTCTACAGACTAACATGGCTATATCTTTGAACTGGCTGATGGTAGAGCTCATAAGAATTGCAGTCTAACATCATCTGAGAATGAGTTGGCTTGCTAGCCTGCTATAATTATATGCAAACTTTCTGGTTTTCTTTTCTGCCTTTCGCTGTGCTTTATTCTCTCCCTTTCCCCTTTTAAAGGGTATTTTTTAATCATGGGTTTATTATTTCTTGACTGCCTTGTGACTTTTCCCAATTCTTTTTGAAAGCCACGCCGAACGATGCAGGGAAAGCGGGGCGCAAATATTATTTGCAAATCGGTGCCGAATGCGAATCGGAGATCCTCATACTGACAAACCCTTAAAGTTTTAAGTGTGCCTTTAATAATCTTTTTTTAAAAAAGACTCGATGTTGTGTGTTTAGATTGTATGCGTTTTGTACAACCTTTTGCACTTTGATAAAGGGTCTTGTTTTCTTCTCCCCGTCGCCGACCCCTCCATCTCCACTCATCCCTCTGCCATTTTGATCAGCTTAATGGCTAGCTGCTTCCTTGCAATTTACAAACTAATTCATTAAGTGCAAAATGTCATTACTACTAAGTAGTCATCAGACTGTCCTCCTGTTCTCTCTCTCCCCCTGCGATTGCTCCAAAGCTGAAGTGACCTTTCGAGACAATCAGTCTCTTCCTTTAATGAACCCAGTCACCTCCTTTCTGAATGTCTGCTTTTGCTTTTTATGTTGCTGGTAATAAAATTTTTGGGGGGGGGTGCCGTTTTTCCGCACACTTGCCAGAAAGGAGCGTGTCCAAAGGAGGGCGACTAAAATGGTGAAGGATCTAGAAACCATGTCCTATGAGGAACGACTTAGGGAGCTGGGGATGTTTAGCCTGGAGAAGAGAAGGTTAAGAGGTGATATGATAGCCCTGTTTAAATATTTGAAGGGATGTCATATTGAGGAGGGAGCGAGCTTGTTCTCTGCTGCTCCAGAGACTAGGACTTGGAGTAATGGATGCAAGCTACAGGAAAAGAGATTCCACCTCAACATTAGGAGGAACTTCCTGACAGTAAGGGCTGTTCGAGAGTAGAACAAACTCCCTCGGCGGGCAGTGGAGTCTCCTTCCTTGGAGGTCTTTAAACAAAGGCTGGATGGCCATCTGTTGGGAATGCTTTGATTGAGATTTCCTGCATGGCAGAATGGGGTTGGACTGGATGGCCCTTGCGGTCTCTTCCAACTCTACGATTCTATGATTCTATGAAATGAACCAACAGGATCACAACGCTGACAGTCAACTCCTTACCTATTTGCATGCATTAACACAAAAATATAGAGAAGCTCACCAAACCCTCTCATCTCTTTAGGTGCTTGTGACAGTTTACGATAATTTTGCGATTAATAATAAAAATTTGCGGTCAGAGTTGTAACCGAATGTCACGTCTGGCAGTTAACTGAGTTCGGAAATTCAGGATGCATCTGCGCCGCAGAAATGATCCAGTTTGGCATCACTTTAACTGCCGTGGCTTAGTGCTGTGGAATTCTGGAGACTGACATTTGTTCGGGCGCCAGACCTCTCGGACAGGGAATGCTAAAAGCACAGTTCCCAGAATTCCATGGCAGCATGGGCTTGGCTGCAGCTGAAGAAAAAGTATCATCTTTCGACTCTTTTTCGAGTTCCTGGGGCACTTCGATGACTAAGGCTTCACATGTGTGGAGCAGGCGTGTTTTAGATGTTTGCAGTCATAACAGTAATTGTGGAAGACAATCTCTTTAAAAGGGAAGCACCCTTTGTATTTTATGCCCACTTGTTGGGAGAATGAGGTAAATGGCTCAAAGCCATGGCATTTTGAAAAGTTTCAGAAGAAACATCTTGGTATATTTGTAAGGCATTATCTTGGTGGGTGAGACTTGGCGTGCCGGTAAGTTTCCTTACTACTTTCTTCAGGTGATGCGCAAAACACATGATTATGTCTCTAGGGAAGTGTATTTTGCTTTGAGTTGATAGCGGATGGGCTCTTTCAATGTTGGTGGGATGGAGATCAAGCTCTGGGCAAGTATTGTTTAGCCATGGGAATAGAAACGCGATCATGCCAGCTTACTCCATGCATTCAGGAATCCCTCCCTCAGAGGGTTTTGGAGTCTCCTTGTTTTTGGAGGATTTTAAACAGAGGCTGGAGTGCTTTGATTGTGAGTTTCTGCATAGCAGGGGTTCGGCTTGATGGCCCTTGAGGTTTCTTCCAACTCTGTGGGGTAGTCCAAATAAAGTGGCTTCTAACTACTTTGAAGGCAGGGTGTTTAGACGACACACAAGGCGAAAGCGGGTGGAAAGTGAAATGAAGTCACTCTCTGGGGCTAAAAACAGGAGCAAAAAGAAGCTGGGATACTCCCACTAAAGGCAGAAGATGTGCATCATTGCACCACCATATAAACAGTCTGGTACTAGTACAGGACTGTGGCAAAGCAAACATACGATCACCAATAATTCATTGAATGTAATTACAACATGCACATACTATACAGTCTGATAGAGGGGTATGGGGTGAAGGGGCATGTATGGGGAGGCCTCCATGATTGAACTTTGCCAGTGTATCAGTGGGCACGCCAGTGCACCAATGCAAGTGCAGGCAGTGCATTGCACATGTGACTGTGTAGCTGGTCATATGGGAGGGCATCCAGTGGAATGGTATCTGGGTGGGACGAAGGAAGTCATTGCCTTCAGGTTATGTGCATAAAGTGTACATGAAACATTAATGAATTTTGCATCTAGACTTGGGTCTCATTTCCAAGATACCTTGCTATGGGCATATATGCAAAAACAGGTATTCCGAAATAAAAATAATAATAACACTAATCCAAAAAACTTCTGGTGCCAAGCATTTTGGATAAGGGAGACTCAATTTGTATTGTACCCTGGCAGAGTGGGGGGGAAATGTTAGTTCCCTGCATCAGCTAGCTTGAGATGTACTGCTATAGTCCACTTTTCATCTATTTGGGAAGTCCAGCATTTCATGTGGACCTCAGTGACAATCTATCAAGTATGGGGATTGTTTCTGGGTTTTGTACCATCATATTTAACGGGGGATTTGGCACATTTAGTTTGGGCCCTGACATGGGAAGCCTTGGCAGTAACAATGCTACCATCAGTGCTGTGCAATCCCACCATCATGAAAAAGTAGCATCAATGTGCAGGAGGGGTGTGTCGTCTCAAGAAAGATGGAAGATAATTTAATTGCAACAGGGGGAAAAAATCACCGAGGAAGCACAGAAAGCCAAGAATTTGGCACACCCCCAGAAATGACATTCATGGATTTTGGTTGAGACGCCCAACCAGCCTTCATCCAAGGCTAGCATAGCAATCCAACGCCTCTCTAAAAACAACTGTTATTGAAGATTGAATGAGAACAGGGAAAGCAGCATTAATTGTAAAAGATAGGGGAGAGAGGATCTACTCCAGCAAATTACCACCCAATTACCATTTGCCAGCAATGCTTAAATTATTCACAGGAATAATCACTACCTCGGTCTGGTCCCATTTAATTCCAAATTCTCTGCATCCAAACAAACACCAAAGTAATTGCCCCAATTCCCAAGGAACCAAAGATCAATTGTTAATTGATAAAATGATTCAGGCTAACTGCGAAAGATGAAAAGACAAATCTGCACATAGGATGGATTGGAGATATTAGTGCTTGATCATTTGTCACAGGTGTCCTCTCGGGGCTCAGTCACACTCGCGTTTTTGCACCGATCAGAATTCGGATCTCCTTGGGAATGTGAAACCGAATCAAAGTTCCCACTAAGTTTACCCCGATCGAATCTCTCTGTAGTATTTTGACCCCTATTGCCGTTCACACTGCCATCGTATCGATTTAAAATGCAGCCACTATTTCTAACGTGTCCGATTGTTCTCGTTTTTTAAAAAATGTCAATTGAGTGATGCGCACCTTCGTCACTTTGCTTCCCACCTTCTCTCGATTGTATACTATTGTATCCTCAGTCTAATGGGACAGAGGAGAGTCACCCTCTCTCAGCTTCAGAAGATGCCATGGCAAAACCCTCTGAAGAATCCTTGCCAAAAGAAAACCCATTATAGGTTTGCCTGGGGGAGTCACTCTCTCTCAGCCTCAGAGGATGGCCATGGCAAACCACTTGCCAGGAGAAAACGGGAGAGTCCCCAGGTAGGAGGGCAACAGTTGGGTGGGATGTGTATGTTCCACCCTGCTTACTAAACCCATCCCTTCCTATTTGGGAACGACCGTTGCAGAGCAATCCAAATGGATTCAATAGTGCATTCACATTTGCAACGATGTGGATCTTTCAAAAAGAGGCGGGGGGAAAACCCGGTATCGAATATACCGGGTTGTCGGTTTTTAGGTAGCCCCTCACAAAGTGCACAAAGTGCAGTTGGGGGAAATATGGACGCCAATGAAATAACCCAGTTTCCACACCGGGAAACCCCCTCAGCTATAATGAAATTACAGGAAACCACAATAACAGTCAATGAATAAAAACTTGGCAAAGTTAATATTGGGCACTATTTTTTTCAAGATGGTTCCTTACCTCCCTTATTGTTCATTGTTGCCGCGTTATTGTTTTCAGTAAAGCTAAAGAAAACAAATCATGGGTATGAAACATCAAAGCAATCTGGAAAAATAAACCATTTATTCAATGCTGACTGTATGGAAGGTCACTATTAGAAATTGGGCCCTAACCAGATACTGTAGAAATATTTAGTCAAGACATCTCAGTGGCATTTGGAAGTGATAAACGTATCAGTAAATTGGGATAAAATTGCTGAAACAGAAGTAATAAAGCTGTGTGATGGAAATGTAGCTAAAAGCCTCAATAAGGATGGAAACGTGGAAATATTACAAGCTGGGGATATTTGGCATGAGAAAATATAAGTACAAAAGGTCTTAAAACTTAACAGTACAAACATAATTCAGGCCAATAAATACTGAGTAACACCAGTTACTTGATATAGTGCTAGAATTGTTGATTGGAATCTCATGGCTAGACATGCTAAAGGAAAAAAGACACTCAAGGAGTTCTTGAAGGAGTTGCAAAAAGCACAATTGCAAACCGTCTGATGGAAGACGAAAAATGGGAAACATCTTCAAAAGTCAATGTGGATAGACAGCAAGCTCTAGGAGGGTGCGATAAAGGAAAAAAAGATGACATATAAAGAATGCAAGAAAGGACGGATCATAAGAGTACAAATGTGTAGCCCACGCTTGCAGGAATAGTATGAAGAAAGTGGCTGCTTTGGGCCACTGTTTGTTTCTTTCTTTTTCCTAGTAGCTCTCCATCAACAGCACGTTTATTGATTAGTCAACTGATCATACCAATGGTAAAATACAAATATCAGAATATCAAAGTACATACAAAGATAAAACCAGGATCACTCCTAAAACTCATATAAAATTAGCTAGGGGATTGAGACCCATACACGTTGAATAAAAACAAGTTTGATAAAATACAAAAATATAGAATAAAAACAAACTAAAACATGAGGTTGTGGAGGAAATAAAAAAGGGAGTGTTTAAATGAACTCATCCCCGTGGCACGAAACCCTGTTTTGTATGACAAATCAATCTCTCAAGTAAGCAGCTTTTAGGCGCACTAAATGTAAGTTCTCTCCTGAGAGGAAATGAGACGATTTAACAATAGGATCCCAGTTAGTCATTCCAACCAAAAAAGGTTGTAAGAAATGGGATCTCTCCTTATCATATATGCAACAATTGAACAGGATATGTGCAATGTCCTCTATGGCTGGAGCACCACAGATACATGTTCTTTCGTGGTGGGGTATTTTTTGGAACCGACCTAATCTTACCATAGAGTTTAGTTGCTCAAATCTAGCTCTGGTGAAAGCAGTTCTCTGACTCTAGTAGCTCTCCAGGGACTGACAGATAATGTCTCAGAGATTGACACTAGTCCATGGCACCACCACAGACCACCGCTAGGCACTGGCCTAGTCCAATGTTCAGCTTGACCAATCCCAAACTCCACAGGCCTATGCTAACATAGAACCTGAACAGACAGGCCAGAATAAAGCTGCTTCGAGTCACTTTGGAGGTATGCTGTTTAAGTGATGCATGTGTCCTAAGAGTCTGGAAGCCGCGCCAAAGCCACACTCCAGTCCTAAGAACAGAAGCGCAGCTTCTGGACTCTTGAGATGCATGTATCATTTAAACAGCATACCTCCAAAGTGACCCGAAACAGCTTTATTTTGGCCTGTCTGTTCAGGCCCATAGAACCATAAACTTGGAAGAGACCACAAGGGCCGTCCAGCCTCTGCTTAAAAACCTCCAAAGAAGGAGACTCCACCACACTCCGAGGAAGTGTCTTCCGCTGTCGAACGTCTCTTACTGTCATGAAGGTCCTCTTAATGTTGAGGTGGAATTGTTGGAACAATATTCTTTTAAACAATGGCAAAAATATTTTGCATGGCTGAGCTTGCCAAGTCACAGCACTTGACATGATGCAAAGGCTTGTAGTAGGGATTGCATCATGTTAAGTGGCAACAGGTGAGAACCATTAAGCCACTCTCTGTATAAATGCACTGACATTCAGCGCATGTGTGGGTTGATGAGAAGGCAGTTGTTGGATTACAGACGGCGAATGTGGAAAGGAGTTGTGAGTGGAGTTTGTACATATCGGTAAGTATTAGGCCTATACAGACAGGCCAAAATAAAGCTGCTTCGGGTCACTTTGGAGGTATGCTGTTTAAATGACACACGCATCTTAAGAGGCCAGAAGCTGTGCCAAAGCTGCACTCCAGTTCTTAAGACGAACATGGCTTTGGCACAGCTTCCGGCCTGTTAGGACATATGCAGCATTTAAACAGCACACTTCCAAAGTGACCCGAAGCAACTTTATTTTGGCCTGTCTGTACAGGCTCTATTGATATTGCAACGTATGAGAACCTCCAAAGGCTTTGAAGATATCATCAAGGGTCTGTGCATTGCCAATACTTAAACAGAGTTCTTCCGTACTCTGTTACTTCTAGCTAGGTCTCAGAATGTTTACTTCAGACAGTGCTGTAAGTTGGCGTCTCTGGTGTGCCAAAGGTGTTGTTTTTGTTACTGTGCATCAAGCAGGATAGAAAATTGCCAACAGGAATCTCTTTTCCTGCAGCTTGCATCCATTGTTCTGAGTCCTGTTCTCTGGAGCATCAGAAAACAAGCTTGCTCCATCCTCAATATGACACGCCTTCAAATAATAAATAATAATAAAATACTAGAATATTTATTTGTATCCCACCTCTCTCTACCAATCAAGGCGGGTAACAGCAAAGCTCAAATACAATATACATTCAAAAACCATATTTATTTAAACAGGGCTATCATATCACCTCTTAACCGTCTCTTCTCCAGGCTGAACATCCCCAGCTCCCTAAGTCTCTTCTGATAGGGCTTTAGTTTCCAGACCCTTCACCATTGCCCCGCGCACGGCCATCCCCTTTTCCTTTTTGTGTTGCGTCTGGATTATCTGCCCCGCTTCTTGGATGGCATAATCTTCCTTTTTCAGTCTAAGGAAAAGGGATGGGAAACTTTTCCACTCAGCAAAATATATAACTGACTGGGCTACAAGCACGCCCTCCTCTTTCCTAGCTGCTCAGTGGTGTTTGGAAGGGATTAAAACAAAAGTGTTGCTGAAGCTGCTAGCAATGTCTGTATTTTTCCAGATGGCTTGGACTTTGGTGTTTCTGCATGTGTATGTGTGTGAAATGGGGACTGGGAAGACCTTTCTAGGGATAGTCGGCCCCTTCCCAGAGCTTGTGGGAAATATGAACTAACATGAAAGTATCTGGACAGATTACTTGAATTGCTCCTCCCTGCCTCCTATTTGCACCAGTAGTCTTAGGGAGTGATGGAGGAAGAAACGCAGATGCATCTGGTTTTCAAAGAGCAAAGTACACTCCAGCTCTCTCCCTCCCCATCTCCTTTAGCTGTCAAAATAACTCTTACCATCAGGAAGTTCTTCCTAATGTTTAGGGGAAAACACTTTTCCTGTAGCTTGGATCCATTGCTCCGCGTCCTATTCTCTGGAGCAGCAGAAAACAAGTTTGCTCCATTCTCAGTAGAGCATCCCTTCAAATATTTAAACAGGGCTATCATATCACCTCTTAACCTTCTCTTCTCCAGGATAAACATCCCCAACTCCCTACGTCTCTTCTCATAAGGCAGGGTTTTCAGACCTTTTTTGGTCACTCTGGACACGCTCCAGCTTGTCATCATCCTTTTTGAACAGTGGTGCCCAGAACTGGACACAGTCTTCCAGGTGAGGCCTGACCAAAGCTGAATAAAGTGGCACTATGACTTCCCTTGATCTAGACGGTATACTTCTATTGATGCAGCCTAGAATCGCATTGGCTTTTTTAGCTGCCGCATCACACTGTTGACTCACGTTCAACTTGTGGTCCACTAGGGGCTTATTCCCACTACAATTTACAGCGAATTGCAGATCGGGCTATATGACCTTCATTCCCATTTGAAATCGATCCTGATCCTTATTTGATCGATTTCAGTTGTGATAAAATAGGGCAAATGCAAAAAAAAACAACCCGGGACTTCTAGATCCTTTTCACATGTTAGGCTAGGTGTCCCTCATCCTATATTTATGCATTTGATTTTTGATGCTTAGCTGCAGTACCTTTTTCCTAGCTTCTTCTTCAAAACCCTTCAAATTCATTTTGATTCTTTTAAGGTCCAACAACAGGAGGTCAGCTTTTAGCTGCCCGCTGAGAGACATCTTGCAGGTTTACGTCTGCTAGAATCAGTTGGGGCTTTTGAACTGATTGGGAGTAAGGTGAAGGTGGTAGGGAAATCTAAGCACAGTGCATGGTACTTCGTGGCTAATCCTTCCACAAAGGCATCTTGGCAGCTGCGGAGAAAGGGAGTGACAAGGAAGCTAATTCCCAAACATCTATAGAAGACAGACACATGTGTAAACCAAAGATTAGTCATGGAATGCAAAGCATTTGGGAACTGCCTGGCCGCTGGGCTGGAAAGTAACTGCTGGAGGGAAAGCGATCAGGAAATACTTCTCTGTTCTGCTTCTTCCTGGCAGTACCTCTGCCCTGATTCCAAGGAAAATGGGATGCGGTGTTTCCAGCTGGCGATTTGTAGTCCAAATTTGGCCTGCAAGTATGAGCCATCTGGTTTCTTGTCCCTGAACAACATGCGCTTCTGATTCTCTCCCTTTGGCTTCATTGGGTCTCAGTGGTTGTACATGGGTGGGCATCTATGGAGGGTCTGAAAGCCATGCCAGCCCCATTTGTCACTCTTGAGGAATGGCTTGGCATAGAAGAGGCATGATTCTATATTTAAGTCCCACATCCAGTTTTGGTGCTGGGGGTGCTGGAAACAGTTATGGGGTGCACAAAGATCCCAGGCTCTATGTGACCCACAGGCCACATAAGTCCATCGTCTTTCCCATAATGGCACGGTCCTGCCCTAAGTAGTGTACACTTCGGCCAGCTTTACCGAAAACTGTAATCTCTTTGAAAAGGCTGTCAAGGACACCCTTCTGTCTGAACGCATCAACTATTTGAGGGAATGCCCGTTCCAAGTGCGCTTTAAATATAAAGAACAATCAAAATGGAGGCTGGACAGGGCCATCAGCATTTAGCATCCACATTTCAGACTGAGCAGTCTGGGCCACTGGTTACATTCCCTCTGCTGAGAGATACTCTCAGCGCTGAGCTGTACTGTATTTCAGTGTAAATGAAAGCAATTATTTTCAACTTTCCTCTACACATAGCTTTTGCAAATTTTATGGGAAAGACTAGAGTATCGTCTTTTGTTCCTTTTTGAGCATTGCATTTCCTTTTTTTTAATTGAAGAAATGAAAGTACTCATCAGCAGATGCATCGGAGGAAGTAGACTGAAGTCTACGAAAGCTCCTGCTGCCAACTTCTTACTTTCATTGAGTCTCAAGGGTGCTACAACGTCTCTCTACATACTCCTTCTATAGACTAACACGGCTATATCTTTGAATTTCACCAGCAGATGTGATTCTTGCAACTTCTTGGCGCCGTCAGAATATCTGTAGGTATGGCAGCTTTCCCCAACCTGGTGCTCTCCACATGCTTTGGACTATGAGTCCCATCACTGTTTACCATTGGCTATGCTGCCTGGGACTGATGGGGATTGTAATGCAATATATCCCTGGAGCTACCAAAAGCATTTAGTTGTGATGGCTTTGTGCAAAAATGTTCAGAAGGGGGCAATATATCATTGACTATCAATAGCTAGGGAACGCCAGCGGGAGAATGTTGTTTCCCTTAATGGCCTCCTTGCAGGCCTCCTGGAGACATCTGGTTGGCCACTGTGGCGTATGCTGGACTAAATGGACCTTTGAGTCGGACGGATCCAGCAGGGGCGTTTTGATGTTCTGCCCTCAAAAGTCCTTTTCGTTTCCATCACAGCAGTTGAATGAATGATTCATGGGTTGTAGGGACTCATTTTTACAGGGAGGGAATGTGCCGCATTTTAAACTTTTACTTTTATGGTTTTGAAATGACTTCACACTTTTTAACAAACCTAATGATGTTTTAATAGCACCAGTTGCTTAGTAGCTCTTCCACTTTTTGATTATTCGGTTTCCTTCACTTATTCTGGTTTCCACGCAATCATAGACCATGCCGAGAGAAAGGCAGGCTATACATAAACAAAAGAAATAAATGCATTCCCTAGGGAGTGCCAACAAGCTCCCTCCCTGTTTCCAAACTGGCGTTGAAAACATTTGTGTTCCAGAAAGCCTTTAATGTCTCGATGCAGTTTTTGCTCGTTTTAATGCTGCCAAGTGTTTACATCTGTGTTACTTATTTGTTCTGTTCCTCTTTAGTAAGCGTTGATAAAGTAGGGCCGGGCTACATGTATTAAAAAGTGACACAAGGGAAGGACTCCCATTGGGGGTGTTGCTGCCCTAGTCCTTCTGGTGCCAGCTGTTGTTGTCGATGCCATCGCAGCTGCTTCAGATCAGGTTGCCGGACTTTCTTTGAAGATGGCCTCCCTTGCCACCTTATAAAAACCAATTTGTAGATGGAACAAAGGGAAAACGGAGACACCCCCCTACGCCTTTTCCCCAGACATGCCTTCCTGCCCGTCAACACCGGTGAAGGGTGCCGAGGAAAACCAATAAACAGTTCTTTGAGGTGGGGAAGGTCAACCAAAGGTTGCTGCAGGAAATCCCCTTAGAACAAGGCTGACTTGACTTGAAACTCATCCAAAAAAACCATGCTGTCTCAGCTGTGCTGCCTCCCTGCCCCTCGCCTCTCTCCCCAAAAAGAAGAAACTCTCGAGATGGGACAATTTCTCTCTTTTTTGCCACATCTGAAAGTTGCCGTGGAGGAAAGATGGCAGAAATATAGACGCAGCACCGAGCCAACAGCAGCTGCTTTGGCTGAGCTCGCAAAATATGGTATAATAATCTCCACTCCCAGCCTGCCAAGAGATTTGGCAAACCATGTGCTAGCTAGTTGTGCTCTTTTTTTCCTCTTAGAGAGGGTAACGGAGAGTCGTGTGCTTGCGCTTGCACTGTGTGTGTGTGTGTAGTGTGTACATTAGGCATCTCTGCAGGAACTGATGCCAGCCAAAGCTTGCCCTGTTGGAAGGCATTGGCAAAGCACTGATTTCAGAGGCACACTCCCCACTCCACCTGTGCACCACTTCCCCCCATGAAAGGAGGCCTCAGTGTGTTTACAGGATCACTTTTCTGCTAGGCAAACATTGCTGGAGTCATGAGGAACTTCTGTGATCCTTTTCCAAAGGAGTAGCTGTGCTAGTCTGTTGCGAAAAACAAAAACTAACATAACAGTCCTCTGGCACCTTGGAGACTAGCAAATTTATTATACCATCAGCTTTTGTGGATATGATCTGGGAATTCAAAGGGAAATGTAAACCAAGGATGGGGATTCGCTATGATCAGAAGAGGAACATAAAACCCGACCAGGATGAAATAAAAAGACGACGGAAACAATACACAGAAGAGCTATATTAAACAATATGAAAGGTTGAATGACACACGGGAAGGGGAAACAGATGAAGATGAAGCCCACATTTTGGAAAGCAAAGTGAAAGCTGCTCTCAAGAATAAATCACCAGGAACAGATGACATACCAGTAGACTTGCTACAGTCCACAGAGAGAGACCACTTCAGTTCTAATTGAAATCTGCTGACAAATAAGGAAAACAAAACAGTGGCCCACAGATTGGACGCAACCACTGTACATTCCCGTTCACAACAAAGGAGACACAAAAGACTGCAGTAATTGCAGAATCGTCTCACTCATTTCCCATGCAAGCAAAGTCATGCTCCAAATTCTGCAGCAAAGAGTCCTACCATATATAGAACAAGAAATCCCAGAGGTTTAATTGGGGTTCAGGAAAGGAAGAGGCACTATGGACCACACTGCAAACATATGATGGATAATGAAGCACATCAGGGGATTCTTTGACTGCATAGACCATGAAAAGCTATGGAATCTTCTTAAAGGAATGGGAGTGCCTATCAGAACGATCATATATACTATAAGTCAACCTCATGTATAAATTGAGGGCAGATTTTGGGGGCAAAATTATGGGTTTTGATATGACCCCTGGATAAGTTGAGGGAAAAACCTAGGGGCATGTAACAACAGATCTAAAGCAGTGGTTCTCAATCTTTGATCCTCTAGATTTTTGAGACTTCAACTCCCAGAATTGCTGCACAATGAGCATACCGACTGGTACTTCTGGGAATTGAAGTCCAAAACATCTGGAGGCCCAAAGGTTGAGAACCACTGATCCAAAGGATGAAGCAAAGGAAAACAATGCCAAAGAACATACAAAATCCCAGCAGGCGTAACTGTTTGTGCTCATCCTAAAGGCTGGATGGGTGACAAAGCAGAGGGAGGTCAGTGCTTACAGGACATATTATATTCTTGCCTTTCATCAGAGGATGGTTCCTTTTACAAATAAAAGTACAGTACTTAGATTGACCCACAGATGTCGACTTTGGTTTTGGGGGCTAATTTTTTGATTAAAATTTCTAGAGTATATACTGGATCCTTCAGAATGAATTTTCATTATGATCTTGGCTGTTACAGATAAAAGGGCTCTGATCCTGATGTCTCCCTAAAAGGTGCAATCCAGAGCAGGGACTAACTGGAAGGTCATAGGAGTGTGGAGGCATACCCTACCATTGGCTACTACAACCGTCACAACCATGAATCCTGCTGTGACAGTGGACTGAAGTATCAACACTCCTTTATCACAGGCAATGCGTTAAGGTCAGTGTTATTTTGGCTGCAAGACAATTATTATTATTTTTTTAAATCAGAACTTGTCATCTAACCATAGAAGGCTTTCTGTTATTGCATTTGAACTGTCACCTCCCTATTTCACCCTCCAACTCACCCTGCTGCAGTGTTCTTGATGCTGCCTCCTCTGAGTGTTCTGGGGAAAGGAACACACACGCTTTGGATGTATATTTTAAAGAGTTTCAAAAGTTGTTTTAATGTTAGCGTGGGATTTTTAATCTGTGGCTGATCTACTGGCTTCCCCTTTCACCTCTCTGTGATGAATCATTTCAGAGCAGCTTGAGTGCACTAACAATTCGTAAAGATGTTCAGTGCGCACAAAAATGCAGCAGAGGCAGCGACGGGATGGGGAGTGGGGAAGCATCAGAATTTCACCCACAAGAGAACATGGCAGAATGAGTCAGTGGAAATCGCTCTGCAGAAATAAACCGCTGGCCTTTTCTGACTTTTCAAAGACCAAATAGAGGACCTGACTGCACAGGAGACTATGGGCTGGTAGTTTTATCTAATACAGTGTACCCGCGCCATACGCGGGTGCATCATACATGTCTTCCAGCCTACACAGAAGCTGCGCGGGGGAAAAACAATGGTACATTGGCTTGCGGCGCACGCACCACATCACAGGCTCACACCCCATTATTTTCAATGAGGCACCAGAATATGCTCTTTTTTCCTTATGCAGGGGGGACCAGAATGGATCCCCCATGTAAGGGAAGGGTCCACTGTATTTATGTCCTTATATCCTATTTTCTAATCCCACAGCCTCGACAGACCGGCATCAAAGGCCAGCATTGGGTGGAGTGGGGGCATGGCATCCACACAACGCACACCCTGACTCCGCCCCATGTTATCTTGACACCATGCCTGCCACACGATGGGCAGCATCACAGCACTCCTCTGCCGCTGCGTCCAGATGACACAATGCCAAAGGAGCGCCAAAAGGCCATGGTGCTAGTGGCTATGGCGCCCTTTCCGCAGCTCAAAAAGGCCCCAATCCAGCGAAGATGGAGGCAGCTGCAGGCCGTCCCTTAGCCCCTCAGTCACTTTTTTTGTTTCTCTTGGTGCCATAGTGGTGCAGTGGTTAAATGCTGGTATTGCAGCCCCAAGGTTGTAAGTTCGATCCCAGGCAGGGCTCCAAAGTCGACTCAGCCTGGCATCCTTTCGTAGGTTGGTAAAATGAGTACCCAGCTGGTTGGGGGCAATTGGCTTACAGATTGTAAACCACTTAGGGAGTACTAGTTCTCTGAGAAGTGATATAGAAATGTACTTGCTATTGCTATTGCTACTGGTGAGAGTGCTTGTTAAAAATGTGTTGCTGCTAGCATTATACATCCTTGATTTGATATGGAGCAGTCCAACAGTAGCCCACTTTGGTTGGCAGCAGGGTAAACCTGATTCTCAGGTCCTCCTATAAATTCCCAGGGGATCCGCTGTCTATGATAGAACCTCCTCAGCCATTAAGAATCCCCTCCATTGTAAGGGAGGAGGCAACACTGGCTGCCCTCTACCTGTTAACCTCTGGCGGAGTAAATTTCATCTTCATCAGTGACTAGGATGAAGGAATAGAGGGCCTGCTTATCAAATTTGCAGATGACACAAAATTAAAAGGGGTAGCTAATGTGAATGAGCAACTTCAAGATCTCTGCCGCTCTCCCTTTTGATGATTCTTTATCTTGGCATGGCCAGCTCTTCCAAGGGAGGATATCTTCACAGAAAGGACTTAGGGGCAAAATGTGGGGTGGTTGGGCAAAGTGGATGAGCACAATACGGCAGAGATGAGCGACCACCTTCTCCTCTCTCTTCTTCCTCCTCTCTTTCATTTTTCAGATATGACCACATGGCCTAGTTATTTTTTCCCCCTCCAAGGAGGAATCTGTTTTAAAAGATTTCATTCAGTGCAAGCTGGGCAAGGAGGGTGTCGGTGCCAGAAATAACCCTCTTTTAACAGCAGCTGGCTTTTAAAAAATATTTTTCTCCACCGAGCCTTCATAGGTGTTTGACCTTGGGTAGCTGCCAAGGCTCCTCGCATGTACCAGAATACATAACACTTCCCCGTCCTCACCTTCTCAGTCCCTTCCAGTGATATGAACAGCATTGGGCCAAAATAGACAGGGAGGGATGAGGATTTTCATTGGAAGGGTACCGCTGGTTGGCCTGTGGGGACTTACTCCCTGGAACCAATGTCGGTTTCTGTCCTCTGCCCCTGTGCCGGGCTCATAAAAATGTCAAGCGGGAAGAATGAGCGATCTCATTATGAGGAAAGATTATGCTAAAGCGATTCCCCCAGACCCATTCAGGAAACATGGAAATAAATGGCTCTCTAATTGAATCTGATAAGCAGCCCCACACACACACGCACCTGACAATGAGCCAACTATTCCTTGGAAGCTGGAAAGAGGCAAAGCAAAGGCCAGCGAAACACAAAGCGGGAAACAGAGGGTATATTTTGCCTTAAGGAAAGTCCTCCCTTTGCACTTTCGGAGGAAGGGCTTGTTTTGGCCCCTGTGATGTTTTTGCTTTGGATGGTTGGAGACTCCTCAGGATGTCCTTCAGCCCAAGCTAATAGTAGAGCTCAATGTGCTACTGTGGGCATGTTTTTGGTGGTGGTCAAACTTCTCTTTCTACCTGTTTGGAGCTGGGGAGGTCATAAATCTCGGGAAAATCTGACCATCCAGATGAAAAGATAGAGTTAGGGAGATAGGATGGATCTTTCTTAAGTCCTTTTTTCCTAGGAGTAGCAGCAGACAAGCTTTACCCTCAGATCTCGGGGTCCATTTGTTTCTTGGAAGGGAAAAGGCCAGCAAATGTGTTAGGCAATGGGCTGTTTTGAGACGGAAGGATGATTCCTCTACAGGTAGTTTTCAAGGCTCCTCCAATACACAGCAGAGACAGGCTGCCAAGCAGACCTCAAGAAGCCCATTGCCTACAACGTTTGCTGGCCTTTCCCCCTCGGAGTTCTGGAAGCAAGTCTTGTCTGCTTCTGCTCCTAGGAAAAAAGAATACCAACCAGATGTGGATGGTACTGTGCAGTTGTTCTGCCCATTTCACCAAAATTTACAGGTAAAAAAGTGTCTTTTCTTCTACCTCTCCAAAAAGAATAGTTAAGGAAGGACAAACAGAATAGCTCCTCAAAGTCTTTTTGACTGGTAGTGCTAGAACTATCCACTCACAAGCACCTGTATCTTTGTGCTATGCATGTGCCATGTGTTTCCATTTTCTCTGTTTGGCACAACTGATTGCTTCCATTTGGCCAGAAGGTTTGTTAGCTGGCATTTGGAGAAAGGCAGATATACTGATCTATACCATGCATGGGCAAAGTGTGGTCCTCTAGATGTTACTGGGCGTCAGATCCCATTATTTTTTCTTTTGTCCTTGGCTGAGTGCAGCATGTGCTGGATTTTCTTGGTCAGTTTGTAAACCATTTCGAGGTTGTGTTTCCTCAACAGTTTTCCCATTCCGTCTGTGACTCCTTTGACGTATGGTAAAAATACCTTCCCTTTGGGTGGTTGCTTGTCTTCCTTCCTCTGGGATTTTCTGGGACTGGCAGCCTTTCTGATGTCTGAGCTGGAATAACCATTAGCTTGTAGAGCTTGGTCTAGATCAATGATTCCCAAACTTTGGTCTTTCAGATGTCTTGGACTTCAGCTCCCAGAATTCTTGACTGTTTACCAAACTGGCTAGCACTTCTGGGAATTGAAGTTCAGGCCACTTTGGGAACCACTGGTCTAGATGCTTCAATTCATCTTCCAAGAAGTGCGGTTCACAGATCTGTTTTGCCCAGTCTAACAGGCAGAAAGAGAAGCTACTGTGCTTCTTTTTTGTCCTGGGTGATGGTTGGAGTTCTTGTGCAGGTATCTGTCCGTGTGTGTAAGTTTTCTGTATACTGTGTGGCCCAAACGTTGGTTCAGTTTGCAGATGACTAAGACATCCAAGAATGGCAGTGTTCCTTCCTTTTCTTTTTCCATTGTGAATTGGATGTTTGGGTGGATGTTGTTCAGAAGGTTCAGGAATACAGCCAGGTCTTCTTCTCCATGGCTCCAAATGGTGAAAGTGTCATCCACGTATCGGAACCATCCCATTAGGCCTAGCTTAGCCAGCACAACCATTGCTGAAGAATTCTGAAAGTTACAGTAAGACAACAGCTAGAGGATTGCATTTAACTAACCCTTGGTCTAAATTTAGACTCTTAAACCATGTGTGTGCCGTGTGTGTGTGTGTGTGTGTGTGTGTGTGTGTGTGTGTGTGTGTATGGAAGGTTGTCCTGTTTGTTTGTTTAGAGAAAGATTAATAGAAAAGGGAAAAGAAGAATGAATCAACAATACTGTTGCGGCTTTGGGGTAAAATTATATTTTCTCTGCTGAGCGTTCAGTCACGCTTTTGTGGAAAAAGCAAAATCAGATGTGTGCATATAACACCACTTCTCCTTGTGGCATATTTTCTTTTTGAAAAAGCGTGGTTGGATTGGGAAAGAAACGAAAAGCCTTTTATACCATGAAATGATCTTTCCAGTACAAATGACCTCATCCAGAAATGAGCGGCTGAGCTCAGCTCAGGGAAAGTGACAAGAATTTGTCAACATCGATGTTTCCATTAACTCCGAGGGCCTCTCTTTTGCAAATTGCATCCTCTCCTCGGGTTCTTTCACTTGAACACTAGACCTCCCCAAGGACAACTATTTGCTGGAAGAGACATGGAACTCTAGGAACTAGAAGGGACCAAAACACAGAAAAGTGAAGCAACAATTCAGAGGTTCAGCATAGAAACTATGTTTTAATTTGTTTCATGGTTAATCTTTGGTGTCTTGTGTTGAAGCAGTGGTTCTCCACCTTCCTAATGCTGTGACTCTTTAATACAGTTCCTCATATTGTGGTGGCCCCCAACCATAAAATTATTTTCATTGCTACTTCATAACTGTAATGAAGTAGCAGTTGGTCCGATGGTCTTAGGAGATCTCTATGAAAAAGTCGTTCAACCGAAGGAGTTGTGACTCACAGGTTGATAACTGCTGTGTTAAAAGATCTTGAAAGCCCAACCTGGAAAGCATCTGTGCCTTGGACATTAAAACCCCTCTGCCAACCATGAAAAGGGATACTATATGACTCCTCAGCTTTAACCATTGTATTTCTGAGAGACGGTGTGGTGTAGTGGTTTGAGCATTGGACTAGGACTTTGGAGACCAAGGTTTGATTCCTCACTTAGCCATGAAAACCCATTGGTGGACTAAATGATCTGGTTACCCATTGTTGCTTGTCCTGGGCATTTGATATCCCAGAGAGATTAACACTATCTTGACATTCAAAGATATAGCTGTGTTATTCTGTAGAATCAGTATGCAGAGAGATCTTGTAGCGCCTTTGAGACTAACTGAAAGAAAGAAGTGGGCAGCATGAGTTTTTGGAGACTTCAGTCTACCTCCTTACACACACTAAATGCATCTGCGAAAGCTCATGCTGCCAACTTCTTTTTTTCAGTTAGTCTCAAAGGTGCTAAGAGATCTCTCTACATGCTATCTTGACATATTAGGTTTTTTTTTTATTGAATCAGTATTGCCAGAGGCAAAGGACGGTATGGTGCTTCCTCCCACAAAAACATTACTAGACTGATGCTCAGATCTTCATTATGAAGATGGGACAGCAGCTTCCATGGCAGCTGAAGGTGAGTGCGGAGCAGAGCTTAGCACATAACTCCCTCCTCCAAGGCTTCACGGCTGCCTTCCAGCGTTTGGCACCGAAAGCGATTATCTCACTCCGCCGAATGGTAGGGCCAACCCTTTCATTTGGCCCGGAGGCATCTGAGGTAAGGAAGAAGGGAAGTATTGGTTTGCAGGACTTCCCGACCCATTTTGAGAATGTGCGCATAGTAAGAGGAAAGCATATGTTCCCCTTGCTCTTCAAAAAATACGGTCTGTCCATAAATCTGATTGTTGGCCAAGGAAAAACCATGCTCCCCCTTTACAGTTGGCTATTAATTTAGTAGTAAGTGTGAGCAACAGACAGACTTACCTAATCGTAACTCCGACTATGGAGAACCTGATTAAGCTCTCTAGGGAGCGTCAGAAATTGGAGACAATTTAGCAGAATGGTTTTGTGTTATTGTTAATGATTCCATTAGAGAAGAAAGGCCAAAGAATTCAAGTTATCTATGTGTGCGTATGCATATGCATGCACGCACACACACACACACATTAGTGTGTGTGTATAGGGTTTTTTCCCCCCATGATAATTTCACGGTCTAACAGGTTCTAGAGGATCTTCCCCCTCCCTTCCTCAGTAACCTCATTTCCATACTGCATGCCGTTTTTGAAAGGGTGCGGGGAGTAGGCCTGATGAATTTCTTGTGTTTTCCAGCTGCCATTCCCCATTAGGGAAGAAGGATTTTAATCTTAGCCCTCCTATCATCTTAGGTAATAGAATATGAATGCTACTTGTGCATAAGGACTTTGGGGAATATTGCCTATAATCTCTCTGCTCTTGTAACAGAATTGCTGCCAGACAGGAGAAAATCAAGATGATACTCTGTTCCTTTAATATCCATCCACAGCTGGCCATGGGGTGAACTCAACTAAAGTGACATCCCTTTTTCTTTTACATAATCGGCCTCTCTGCAGAAGCCACCAGTTCCCATGGCACCACTTTAACCACGGAGATGTATAAAGCATATCCAGGGGTAGCCGTGTTGGCCATATAAGAAAGTACAATAACGTCCAAAAATCCACAAAACAGCGATACCGTTATTGGCCCACCGAAATGCACAAAATAGAGGACGCAAGCTTTCAAAGTTCAACTGGCTTCTTTGTCAGGCAAAGGTGTTAACAATGAAACAGAAGAGAGGAAGAAAAATGACGATGGTGGGATCATATGCCTCAATTTTCGCAAGATAATGAAGATTTTCACACCAGCGCTGACCATGGGGTAAGCACTGGTAAAATGCCAGTAAAACGTCAGAGAAGTGCATGCATGGGAAAGCCTGATGTGCTTCTGAAACGTCAGGGAATCGTCCCCTTGCCTCTAGCTGCCTTGAATCGTTCACGGAGCAGCAATTTCCATTATAGCGAATGATTCAAGGGCACTAGAGGCGAGGGGACAATTCCCTGATGTTTCAGAAGCATGTCAGGCTTTCACACGCATGCGCACTTCCCTGACATTTTACCCCACGGTAAGCGCCGGTGTGAAAATCTTTGTTGTTATAGTCATTCTCAGTGAAGATGGTAAGGAGGGATATCCATGGAGGGACGGGCCTTTGCTCTTCCTTGGTCATGCCGGCTCTGGGAGACAAAGGGTAAACTCCAAGAAGTAAATTCCATTAGCAATGTATGTCTCGGCAGATAAAGCAGCCGTCTAAGAGCATGATCACAGGGGCAAGTCAGGGCTTGGCCAGACTCCAAATCAAAATACCAGGGATGGAGGGGATGCTCAACTCAGGCACAGTTGAGCAAGCAGCAGGAGGGCAAGAGATGTGGTCACACAGGCGCACGGCATCAAGCACAGGGTCAGGCAGATGAGCAGGAAGCAGGTTCAGAAGATTTAGTCACAGGCAGACAAGGATCAAAAGGCCAAGAAACTGCTGCATCTGGTCCAAGCAGAAGATCCAAGGTAGCAACAGAGGGCTAGCCAGCACAGAAATGGGCAGTAAGTCCAAAATAGGCAGCCATCACAATCTAAGGTTGAAGGAGAACTGGTGAGTGCTCCTCAAGTTGGCTTGAGTCTGACATCCCATATGGAACATGGTATATTCCAATTGTCTTAAAGCAAGGCCATTTTTGTGTTTATCCAGGACTTCCCCTCCCCTTGCAATGTGCTTAATGCCAATGTGCTTCCAAACACCCCCTAGGGACCATGTGGGCAATTTTGCCCTATTTCTGCCCCCTCGGGTTTGCTTTGGGCTCAGGAGAGACCTTATTTCAACAGGCAGTGACCCAGAAATCAACTTCTTCCCATTGGAAGAAGGCCTTCTTTGAGCTTAACATGGCTCAGAGTGGGCAA
Source organism: Sceloporus undulatus (assembly GCF_019175285.1). Lineage (NCBI taxonomy): Eukaryota > Metazoa > Chordata > Lepidosauria > Squamata > Phrynosomatidae > Sceloporus > Sceloporus undulatus. The sequence continues at coordinate 4,350,158 of NC_056531.1, read as the reverse complement.
AAATCACGGTGAAATTGCTCCAAAGCAGTTTTATTTTGGCCTGTCTGTATTGGCCCTAAAAGGAAGCATTTGAATGCCACAGCCAAAAGCGGTGGTGTCACCCCTGCTTCGGGTGTCACCTTGTGCAGTCCACACCCCCAGCACCCTGTGCGTAACGCCACTGGTGGAAACTATTCTTATTTTTGATACAGTGGTTTTCTCGAGATGAAAACGCCATCAGTGCTGCCAATGTGACATCTTCCACTGCCAAACTCATAAGCATATACCAAAAAAAATGTTGAGAAACTGGAGCGTGTCCAAAGGAGGGCAACTAAAATGGTGAAGGATCTGGAAACCATGAAGCCCTATGAGGAACGGCTTAGGGAGCTTGGGATGTTTAGCCTGGAGAAGAGAAGGTTAGGAGGTGATATGATAGCCCTGTTTTAATACTTGAAGGAATGTCACATTGAGGAGGGAGCAAGCTTGTTTTCTGCTGCTCCAGAGACCAGAGCACGGAGCAATGGATGCAAGCTCCAGGAAAAGAGATTCCACCTCAACATTAGGAGGAACTTCCTGACAGTAAGGGCTGTTCGACAGTGGAACATATTCCCTCAGAGTGTAGTGGAGTCTCCTTCCTTAAAGGTCTTTAAACAGAGGCTGGTTGGCCATCTGTCGGGTATGCTTTGATTGAGAGTTCCTGCATGGCAGAATGGGGTTGGACTGGATGGCCCTTGGGATCTCTTCCAACTCTACGATTCTATGATTCTAAGCCAATCTGCTTTAAAAGCATCAAGAAAAGACAGGAAATGAGAGGGAAAACACAGCTGGAAATGTGTGTCTGTGCGGATTGGGAGATATAAATAAAGAAGCACAGTAATGAAGAAGGAAGGCCAAGCCGTCTTTATAAATTGGTCACTAAATTGCTACAACCACTTCAGTTTTTCAAGTAAAGTTTTTTTTTAAAGCAAGCCTGGGAGGTAATACTCCACTTTCAGCTTTGCCGATACGAATGGTCCTTAAGCAGAAAGTGGGATGGAAGAAAAGGCTAATCAAGAACTTCTTCCTTCCCTTCCCTTTTTCATTTAAAAAATAAAGCACAGTAGGCAGTGTGTATAATCGGAAAAGGAGATTTAGTAGACTCCACTGTGACTAATAAGGCGCGGTGTAATTAGAATAGGGAAGGGACTATTTATCATTTGCCAGAATGAATTAGATTTTTCCACTCCTCAAAAGAACCCAACGCAGATGGGAAGGAGAGAGAGACACAGAGAGAAACACACACACACACAAATTTCAGTTTTTTCCCACCCAAACGGCATTGAAAATATGAAACGGCAGCACAGGCGGAAAACTGAGCACACAAGAGAAGGGAGAACAGGCTCCAGTGTGTCCAAGCAGAGACAAGGTCACCTACTGCTAAGATGTGGCATCTGCAGTGCACACACACAAAAGTAAAGGCACCCTTGTACACATTGTGACACCTCCAAGATCATACCCACAGTTAGGGTACATTGGTTGCTAACCAGGGCTCTACTACATGCTTCCGTCACAGAAATGTCCACGTTGTGGCCTTTCCTGTTGCTTGTGGTGGAATGCTCATCTCATGGTCACATCTCACCATCATCAACTATGCTTCATTCCTAGGGTCACCCTTCCTTCCAACCCTCTATGAGCCATTCCCACCAAATTCTCGACTCTATTCACACATCTACCCACTCTACCCATGCCAATGAATGTGAGGGCCGACATCATCCTAAACCCACAGTAATATATCCCATCATCCAGCATTAAACCACGATAAGCATACAAACATATCTTCATGAGCTACTGTATACACTCATGTATAAGTCTAGAAATGTTAGTCAAAAAATTGAGCCAAAAACCTGAATCGACTTATCTGTGGGTCAATGTATGATCAATACCTAATTCTTATTTACAAAGTAACCATCCCTTGGTGAAAGGCAAGAGCATAGTCTGTCCTGAAAGCACTGACTATCCTCTACTCTCTCATTCATCTAGTCTTTAGTGTGAGCCCAGTTATGCTTGTTGGAATTTTGTAACTTAGGCCCCATACAGACAGGCCAAAATAATGCTGCTTCGGGTCACTTTGGAGGTATGCTGTTTAAATGATGCATGCGTCCTAAGAGGCCGGAAGCTGCGCCAAAGCTGTGCTCCAGTCCTTAAACAGCATACCTCCAAAGTTACCCGAAGCAGCTTTATTTTGGCCTGTCTGTATGCGGCCTTATTTGGCATTGCTTTCCTTTGTTTCATCCTTTAGATCTTTTGTTACATGTCCCTGGGTTTTACCCTGGACTTATCCATGGGTCATATCAAAATCCATAATTTTGGCCCCAAAACTTACTTTCGACTTATACCTGAGGTCGACTTATAGTCGAGTATATATGGTATGTCAGGAAATCTTGGAAGGGCTCGGCTTCTGACACAATCTGTGATGTCCAGTTGAGCAAGGCGCATCCTAGCCAGGTAACTGCAAAAACAGATTTTCGGCTCCTTTGCTAGCAGAGGTCAAGTTGGAAGGACACCAACCTGTTTGTTTTTTTAGAATCAGCCTTCCGCTCCCAGCCACAAGCTGTATGTTTCTGTAACCGTCACTCCTTGTTGGCCATTAATGTTCTTTTGAAGCAGTCTTTTCTCCCTCGGTGCCAATTATAGAAACATCTTTGGCTATTAAACAAAGATTTGCTAGAGGAAATTGTGCATTATTCTTACACATGGACATAAGAGTGATATTATGATTGCTGGTTGAACATCCCTTTGTTGGTAGGTTGCTTCTTAATAGTCCAAAGTGGGCAATGGTTTCAGCAATGGGAGTGAATAGTTAGAGGTGGTCTCCTGATAACTGAGACTCTTTGGACAAGATGAGGATGAGGATGATGGTGAGGATGATGAGGATGATTCCTTACCTGCCTTTCCCCATGGATCGAGGTGGCGAACAACATTAGAGCCTGGAGAAGCTGACGTTCCTGTAGCTGATGGAAAGAAGGGCAGCTATGTGTTGAAGGAAGGCGGCATGGAAGAAATGGCAGAGAGGTTTTAGCTGGATCTGGTATAAATTGGAGATGGAGCCTTACAAGGAAGCACACAAGAGCGTAAGATGAATTGATTTATGTACTTACTTACTTACAGGAGAAGATTGGCCGCTTATTGGTAACAGACATGCCTGGCATGTGTAAAGTCCCAAGTTCAGTATGTGACATCTCTAGGTAGGGTTGGAATGGAAAAGACTGGAATAATGGGGACTCCTATGTTCCTAACTGCAGGCCCAGAACAAAGATCCATCTATTCTAGCCTCCTTTTGTGAGCAGATGCCCCCGGGAAGCCTGCAAGCAAACCAGAATACTGATACCCATTCCCTCTTGTTTTAGGTGGCATCTGTTTACATGGGCATATATATTGCCTCTGAGGCTGAATTTTCTATTTAGTTCTCACCGCATATAGCTGTTGATGGCCCTGTCCTTGGTTAATTTGTCTTTTAAAAAACTTCCACTCTTCCATGTGAATAACAGAAGGTGAGGAGGTGGGAATAGGTTGTTTTTTTCCATCTATGTGGGGAAAAAATAATATCCCAGTGGCATCTCCGTTTGAAGGGGTTGCATTGACCTATCAGGGCAGTCACCATGTAACCACTGGGGCCTAAAAAGAGGTTCTGTCCTTGGGTCCAGAGGCACATCTTCGGGCACAAGGAGAACCTTATCTTTCACAGTCAGAGTTAAGACAAGGCCTTTAGAAGTCTGACTCATTAATAAACCACACATGCACACACAGCACCTGTTTTATCAGACAAGCCTTCTTTTTGATGCACTTCCCAGCTCAATAAATAACCGAGATAAACTTGGAGTGGAGCAATGCATTTGCATCTCACTTCAGAAACGCATCTCGAAGGCATAGATTCTGAGAGTTGGACCCGGCTTAACCTCACAAATAATCCAAGTCAGGACTGTTACCCATAAAGACGTACATCCATGGAGAGCCTCCACACTAGTAGCAGTCTATCTTTTAAAAGGTGGGGAAATTTGGCTTGGCTTTGCAAGAGCAGGATAACGTCAGGATCGATGCACCAACTGTACCAGCACTGACTGAAGAAGACTCCAGGTATGAATGAGTGAAGTAACTTTTATTAAGGAAGGATATGAAAGAACACACAAATGAGATAAACTCACTATAATGCCCAGCATGCAGAGCTAACCAAAACAGAAGAATTCAAAGATATAGCCAGGTTAGTCTGTAGAATCAGTATGTAGCAATACCTTGTCTCAAAGGTGCTACAAGATCTCTCTACATACCAAAACAGAAGCATCAAAGGAGGCAGTTTAGGGTTGGATTGAGGGGGTAGCACCTACCTATCTACCTGCTATTGCCATCCTCTGAGGCTGAGAGAGTGTGACTTGCCCAAGGTCACCCGGCTTGGCCACCAGTGGGTTTCGATGGCCAAGCCGGGATTTGAACCCCGGTCTCCAGAGTCATAGTTCAATGCTCAAATCACTACACCACACTCGTCTGTATGTATTTCATGTTTTTGATATACTTGGTGTGTACTAAATGCTGTCAGTAAAAGGGCATAGGATCAGAAAAACTTGATAAGCTCTGACCAAATCAAGGGCTCAGTTTTGATGTACATGTTGCCCAACACATTTGTGGCTTTGGCTTTTGCGGATTTGATTATTTGCGGTTTTGGTTAATACGTTCTCTCTAGGAATCTCTAGGTCCTCCGGCGCAATTCTGCCAGAAGTTGGCCATAGAGTTGTGCTGGAGAGCCTAGAAGTTCCTTGAGAAAGTACTTTTCTAGGCATTTGTAGGTTCTCCAGTGAGATTCTTTGATCAACATCTGGCAGATATTGACCATAAAGTTGCACTAGAGGACCTGGAGATTCCTAGAGAGTTGTTCTCTTAGGTAAAAAGAATAATGCTTTTTTTATATGTGGTTTTTCCACATTCATGAGGGTCCTTCACCCCTAACCCCATCGAATGTGGAGGCACCACTGTATAGACAAGTTATTTTGGTGTTCAGTATCCATCGATGCTTTCAATATTTCTTTGGCTAGCTGCAAGGGGTTATTACGGTCATAGGCAAGCACAGCTGCAAAGGATAGTTCTGGAGGATGTCCCCCGATGCGAAATAGTAGCTCAAGTAGTAGATGGGGGAACCAGATGCATCTGCAACTAGGTCAGGGAAGGGGAAGAAGAAATATGGACAAAGGCAGTAAGTGCTGCCGAGATTTTTATGCCACGCACCAACCTTCAGTTAATTTGTGCGCTGAGCATCCTCTGCACAGCTGACATTTTATGTTTAAGTTGGTTTCAGCCCAATGGGGGTATGGCTCTTTTCTCTATACCTGCGGCATTTTTACTGCCCAATAAAAATACTTCCTGCCCCTCTTCGCTTTGACTGTGCGTTCTCTCCTTTTCTCTTCCAGGAGAAAATAAACCCCCTCTTTACAAAAAAATTAAAATTTAAAATTAAGGAGGGAGAATCAACCCTCGACGCCACTGTCTTCCCGAGGGTTTCAAATAGCATTGGCTCGATGGTGGCGTTGTTTTGACCGCCCCGCGTGTCGAGCGCCTTCAGACGATCCAAACTCCTTGGGTGATTTATCGCCTCCGCTTTACGACCGAAAAGAGAGCACATCCAAAGCATCGTAAGTGCTTGACAGCCGTGCACTTGACTCACCTTTGAGTGCGATCCAGAGTTTCCAATGACAATGGAGCACCCTCTCCGGAAGATGAGTAATTTTTCTCTCCCCCGTCCCTCCCGGCCGGTTGTCATCTGATGCCGCAGATGGAATTACAAACATGCCCAGCCGCTTATTTTGTCTGGATGTGTGACCTTCTTCTAATTATTTTTTTCCTCTCAAAGTTTCCGAGTCCCTTGAGGGCATTTTGCTTTCTGCCCTTGTGATTTTGAAATTACCACTACTGACCCAAGTGGCATCTTTCAAGAGTACATTAGCTGTGTCCTCAGCGCTTCTCGGTTTTTCTATCTATGTATCTGGGTGCGTGTGTGTTAGTGTTATTTCCAGACATGCCGAATTTAGAAGGATTGAGAAAGGCAAAGTGTCATTGTTATTTCTGCTATTCCATTGCTGCACAAAATAGGGACCGTACAGACCGGCCAAAATAAAGCTGCTTCGGGTCACTTTGGAGATATGCTACTTAAATGATGCATGCGTCCTAAAAGGCCAGAAGCTGTGCCAAAGCTGTGGTCCAGTCCTGAGAACTGGAGTGTGGCTTTGGCATGGCTTCTGGCCTCTTAGGATGCATGCATCATTTAAACAGCATACCTTCAAAGTGACCCGAAGCAGCTTTATTTTGGCCTGTCTGTATGGGCCCATAGTTTACCAAGTTTACCAAGTAGTCTTAGGTGGCGAGGGATGTTTGTTGTTGCCACTGTGTGCCTTGAAAGCATTTCCGACTTGTGGTGACCCTAAGGCAAACCTGTTATGGGGCTTTCGTGGCAAGATTTCTTCAGAGGAGGTTTGCCATTGCCTTCCCCCGAGGCTGAGAGCATGCCACTTGCCCAAGGTCACCCACAGGGTTTCACGGCCAAGTAGGACTCGAACCCTAGTCTCCAGAGTCCTAAGCCAATGTTCAAGCCGCTACACCATATTGGCTCTCTGGGAGGGATATCAGCCAGTTCCAAAACCCTTTTGTCAATTGCAAAGGTATCCCAGAGCTTATTTAAAATATTGTTTTAATAATTTCATAAAAGCTACAAATTTCAGGATTTCATTGGATGCAATTGAAAGGGTATCAAAGTGCTATCGTTTTGTATTACCAAAGAGACCAACGTAGATGAGGGGTGGAAAACCGTCCTTCTGCTGTGGGCCTGTTCCCCCTGGATCATTTAGGAAGGGGGTGGATATTGATTTTTTATTTATATATATATATTTGCGGTGTTTATATCCTGCTTTTCTCCCAAAATGGGATTCAAGGAGGCTGGATGTTACAGGGGGGCAGAGACACAAGTGAGCAGGGTTGCCTCTTTCCTTTTTCTTTCAGCAGTTGGTGTTCCCTTTCAGCGACCATTCACTGCTAAAAAATTTTTAAATGGCTGCTCTGTATTGCGGGGAATTGTCTTTTCCAGCTGTGATGCGTTAGGTAAACAGTGACTTCTTTGTACGGCGGTTGTCCTATATAACTCTCCTAGGGTGACAAATCCCAGCTTCGACATGTAGCCTGTAACCAAAGAACACGATTGCCTCCGTCCAGGACATTTTGCGACGAGATTAAGAGGCATGTGTGCCTCTCTATGGCTCCCTCTAGGTTCACTTTGTTTTTCTGGTACAGAAAATCTGGGTGTTTCCTTCCAAAGGAGCATCTGTAATTTATAGCTTTAGGCCTTGTCACATCAGTTCTTGCTTTGCAGCTGGTGGGTTTAAAAAAAAAATTGGCTGGGGGCAGGTGGAGAATGAAAAGCTTCTTTCTTTTCCCACATCAGGTTGGTAGCAGCTGAGGCCAAAGGCTCAATGTAAAACTTGAGAAAATTTGTTTGCGTTGAAAGGGCTGACACGGCAGGACTCTCCCTCTTCCAATGCAAAGAAAGAACTGGCAGCAAAATTTAGTCTTAAAGCAGCAACCGGCTATGAAATGTGTGTGTGTGTGTGGGGGGGGGATTTGGTGACTTGAACTGCAGCCGCACTGCAGACTAAAATCCGGTTTGACACTGCTTTAAGTGCTGTGGCTCAATGCTAGGGAATTTCAGGAACCGCAGTTTTGTTGTGGCACTAGTGCTCTGCAAACTGTGAAGTCGAAGGCCCTTCATGGCCGGCATCCATATTTTGTTGTGGATTTTTCTGGCCTGTGTCCATTTCTAGAAGAGTTTTATTCCTGAAGTTTCGCCAAGCATCTGTGGCTGGGCATCTTCAAGAATGCTGGCGGAAGAGAGTTTGAGTAATATTGTTCTCTTTCTTCCATGCCAACATTCTCTGAAGATGCACCACAGATTGCTGTGAAACGTCAGGAATAAACTCTTCTAGAACATGGCCACAGAGCCCCAAAAACCCACAAAAAACTAAGAAAGCAAACTACTTTTGCATTTTGAGCCCAGTTTGCCCCAGTTGAAGCAAACTGAGGATGATGGGGGGAAAGCAGGAGGAGGAGAGAGGAACGAGGGCATTTTAAAAACAGCTGGAAAAGTGGGAGGGTTCGTTGGGACTGTTGGCAGTGAAGTCATTCTCAAAAATGGAAATGCAAAGAATTCTCAGGTCAGAGAGTTGTCTGGATAAGATGGCGGGGAGAAATTTCCATTCTGAAAGCCCACTGACCTTCTCCAGATTTTCAGAAAAATCAGAGGGGAAAAACCCTGAAACCAGGTATATGATTTATACAGTCGCCCCTCCTAAGTTGTGGATCTGAGACTTGTGACTGTGAATATCTGCGGAGGGGTGACCTCCGCTATTTTGAATGGCGCACGTGCCCGGCGTGTACACCCAGGGCGCACACATGGGGGTACGCCCCATTCAAAATGGAGGGGCAGCTGTATTTGCACCATGTATATATTTGCAATGCAGAATCCAGCTACTCGATCCAGAATCTACTTTTGATGTGTCCATGCATGAAGCCCATTTGGCGCCAGGTTTTTGAGTGAGGGGGGGAGGGAGAGGTTTGAGACACAGAAGAAAGCAAGCTGAAAGTCCTGTGGTTGGGACTGATCTTGGAAAATCCCATGAGCTGCAAGGGGTTTTTATTTATGATCCCAGCACTCTCAGACATCCAGAAAAGGCTGGCCAAGAAAAGAAAAGAGCCAACACTTTAGCAGGAACAATGCAGGGTTACATGAACTGATGGGATTCAACCCGAACAAGCCGCCGCATGGGGAATTTTTGCTTCATGTTTATTGAACCTGACAGGGAAAGGGCACGGTGGTGCTTTTCCTGCCAGACTTAGAACGCGGGGCATTTTTCCTGATGGAAGATTTGTTCAACTCTGTCAGCATTTCCAAAGGACATTTAGCTGAAACCAAACTGTCTAAAAGCCTGCAAGGGGTAAAATAAAAGCTCTCCTGACAGTTGAGCGGATTCAAAATGAAAATCAAATCAAGTCAAATAAAAAAAAAATTAGATAGTTCTTTACAAGTAAGGAGCACCCGAAAGGTATTATAGGGCAGGAAGGAGGATTATTTTTTTCTCTGAGAATCATTCAGTCATAAATAAAGCAGACCAAGTTCCAGCTTTCCCCTTCTCTTGCTTAGAGAGATAAAAATAGGAAAAATTTCAAACACAGCATCTCCCATGCGACTCACATGATAGGAGCAGGCAGCTAAAGTCTGGTGACCGACTGGTCTTTACCCAAAAGGCATGTTGCTTAAATCAGGCTGAAATTAAAAGGTTTTCCAGGACAAGGTTATAGGGTCGCATTATCCCCCTCATATGGTCTGACTTCTGCTGGACTAGTTGATGCAGGGCTGTGCGATGGATGTTTGCAGGGATAACCCTTGAAATGCAACTTGTCTGCAGTAATAACCCCGAAAATGCAACTTCTCTGTCCCTGAAGGTCTGGGTGCCTGAGTTCACTTGATGCTCATTCCCTCCCCAAGACTTTTTTCTTCCTTTTGTGTGTGTGTGTGTGTGCGTGATGTGTATTTTAATCTGAAAGCCTGGGGGAAGATCCTCTGCCATTTCTACAATGTTTAGAAATGGTTAGATGCTTTCTAAAATGAATATTAGCAGAAAGTAGGCCCACAGCTCCTACTGGTAATCTCTCACAACCAGACCTTGGAAAAGTTACTTTTTTGGTCTAGAAATCTCATACACTCCTGGCACCAGCATGGCTCACGGCCATGCTGCTTCGGGAGATCTTGAAATTTTAGTCCAAGCAGTGACTTTTCCATATTCTGACCTTAATATAGTCAGCGCTTGGTGTCCATTGCTGTTTGGTTCCAGGACCCCCTGTGGATACCAAAATCCTTGGATGCTCATGTCCCCGTAAATGGTGTAGTACAAGCGTGTCCCTCATATAAAATAGCACACTTGAGGTTTGCATTTTGGAATTTATATATGTTTGAATACTTGCAAGCCATGGATAAAGAAACCGTGGTTAGGGAGGGCCCCATTGTTTTGTCCCAGACAGGTGTGTTGTGTGGCAAGTGGCGGGAGCTAGCACACTTCTGTCCCAATAATAATCTTCTCCAGATCAAGGAAACAAGTGTTGCAGCTTTAGACTAAGACGGAATTGCTGAGAATTTTGGCTTACTCTGAACAGGCAAGTGCACCGATGCTCTCACTTGACTCCTCTTGCCAGCAGGAGTGTCTGAAAACACAAGGGAACCACTATCCATGGTTGGTTTAGCATTAAGTGCATACCAGGATCTCTGGCTGGATCGTCTCCAAACAAGCCAGAATCATAAACCAAAGTGTGGCTTGTTAGAAAAGGTGGCTTGTTAGAAAAGCAACAAGTCTCAGTCTGGATGGAAAAACAAGGGACAGGCTGTGTGTGTTAGCTACTCTCATAGAAGCAGGAGCCAAGCAAGAGCAAAGAAGCATGCACCAAATAAGCCCGAATGTTTATAGTTGACTGCAATTTGTGAATCAACTATATGTTCAGTTGCAGGAAACATCTAATAGGATTAAGGAAGGGGTGAGCTGGGAATCGGAATCACAGTGATCTGTGGAATAATTCCACTCCGGATTAGTTTATTCTCTGCACTTGTCTAGACAAGATGCAGATCCCGGTCAAGGGACGGCTATTTGCTCTATTATGGTGCAAGCCGAAGGTCCATATTTTCACAAGCTAAGGCACTGCATCAAAACACAACTTGGCACTGGGCAATTTGGTCTCTTCCAAACAGATACTAAAAGAGAACAAAGCCTAGGAGACAGGGACATCTTGGATCAATTGATGCAGGAAAGTTTGGCCTTTGCAGAGCGGTTTGAGAAAGATCTGAATTTCAAAGGGGGAAATGGCCATGCTTCAGGAGCTCTCCAGGAATTGCCAGGGCTTTCATGGGTTGCACCCTTTGGGCCAAGGAAGCTTTTGTGCATTAAGGCCAATGAAGGGCTGTCAGCAATCTCTCAGAAGAAGCTGCTGATAAAATATAAGAGGTTGGGGTCCAAAATGGAATCTGAAGGCTTGGGCCCATGGGTTGCGCGTGTTGTGTGCCTTCACGTCGTTTCTGACTTATGGTGACCCAAGGCATTTTCTTGGCAAGATTTGTTCAGAAGGGGGGGTTGTTGTTGCCTTCCCCGAGGCTGAGAGTATGTGACTTGCGCAAGGTCACCCAATGGGTTTCATGGCCAAGCAGGGAATTGAATCCTGATCTCCAGAGTCATAGTCCAGCTCTCAAACCACATACTGACCCTAAATTATGTCCAGTTTAAAATGCTCCCTAGCCTTACTGGAAAATGTGTAAGATTCTTATTCTGGGGTACTTCTTTGCATTTAGAGACTCCTTAAATCATCTCAGCAAGAGCTTCTCCACTGTAAGATTACATATTGCACGTATATCTGGCACAAGCTGGAAAAACAGGTCAGCGGGACTTCCATCGGAGCCTCAAAAGATAGAAGGGACTGTGTGTGCAAACATTCCAGGGCTGCAGAGAATGAATTGTTCTCTCCAAACACTTATACGAAGCAGCGAAAGAAATGAGGCAGATGTGTGCAAATGGGATTGCTTTGTCTGTTTCGGACTTTCTTGGAATGGAAATTGGCGTGCATTTTGGTTCAGAAAGATTTTTCCACAGTCCTGCCTTGAAGCAACTGCAGATTCCGCCTAAAGGCAGTAAACCAACTGAGTTCGGCATTGTGCGGCCAGTTACAAGTAGAAATCATGGGCAGATGTGTGGAACTTGGTTTCTGAATTTAAAAAATAATTTTAAAAAATGAAGTTGGACTTAATTCCTCATTCCACCCATTTTGTTGTATTTGGCCTGGAAAAGTAGGCTAAGTCAGGAGGGTGCTGGACAGGGTTTTTGGTTGCTCTGCTTGCATTCCATTCATCAATGTAAGCCTTTCCCATTTCTGGAAAATTAATTTTGCAAAGAATCTGGACGCTTATTGGCAGAGAGAGGGGAGGAAAGCCATGACTGTCAAGACTGGGGCTTTGGATCTCAGCCTAGCCCACAGCTGGGGGTGGGTTTGCACTGCGTTGAGCTATCAATTCATCCCCCTCACCCTGCCCCAAAGACATTTTCTTCCTTGGCTCGGCCGCATGGAATGTTGAGTAATGCATTCACTATGGAGAATGTGCATGTCCATCGTGCAAAAATCCACAGTCTGCAAGTGGGGCACGCCTTCACGCATTGCATTTTTGAGCCTATAGCTTCTGTAGTTCCTCTACATGTCTAAAGAACAGAAAAGGTGAAGCCGATTGTCACGGACTGCCCTGGGCCACTTGCGGCTCCGTTTCCTTTAGAACTATTGGCCCTAATCTTTCCGCTCCCTTCCTTCCCGCTCCCTTCCATTCCGCGCCGGGCCTATCGCTATGTCTTCTTTTTTGGGGTATGGCTTATATTGCGCAAATGCTTAGAAAGGCTGCTATGGCTTATTTTATGGGTAATAAATAAATAAATTATTTATTTATTTATATTTTCCCGCCTCTCCTGGGTGGATCAAGGCGGGATTACAACTGAATATAAAAATACAAATACAAGCACAACAATCAAATACATAAGAATTTAGCAATTAAAAACAAGGTATCAAAAAGCAACAGTGGGATAAAGATATTCCAATCCTGATCAAGAAGGTGGATCTGTGTGCCTTATACAAAATCGGGTGGATATGCTCACTGGAAGAGATCCATCTTAACTGCCCTTTTAAAGGTCTCCAAGAAGGTAGTAAGACGGAGCTCTTCCGGGAAACTATTCTACAAACTTGGAGCAGCTATGGTAAAAGTTCTTTGGGAAGTTGAGGCTAGTCTAGTTGTTTTTAGTTCCAGCAAATTCTTCCCCGATGTTCTGAGAGTGCGGGGCGGATTATGTAAGGAACTCAGGCCCAAGCCATGTAGGGCTTTAAAGGTAATAACCAACACCTTGTATTGCACTCGGGTATGTCTTATTTTCAGGGAAACAGAGTAATAGTGATGAGCCAGCATGGTGTAGTGTTTGCGTGTTGGATTAGTACTTTGGGAGTCATTGTGGTTGTGTGCTTTCATGTCGTTTTTGATTTAGGACAACCCTAAGACAACCCTAAACTCAGTTTATGGCGAAAGCTTCATCTGCACTGCAGAAATAATCCAGTTCGACACTGCTTTACCTGCCAGTGCAATGGAAATCTGGGATTTGTACTTTCGTGAGATATTTCGCCTCCTCTCTCAGAGCACTCTGATGCCACGGAAAACTACACACCCCAGGATTCCATAACGTTGAGCCGTGGCTGTCAAAGCGGCATCAAACCGGGTTATTTCTGCAGGGCGGATGCAACCGAAGGAAACGCTAACCGCGAGACCGGGGACAGGGAGAAACCCACGAAGGGGCTGATTCGGGTCTGTTCTAATCCGCCAAGGAGGCAGACACCGATTAACTTTTCTTATTTTTAGCTTTGACTTTTGAATCTCATTCAGCAATGAGGTAAATGTGAAAATGACACAGTCGCTGCATAGTAATTGGAACATGTTCGTGCACACACGTAGGCATGCACACAGAGGAAGGCAGCCAGGATTTTCTTTTTTTAAGGGGGAGGTTGTTTTGTTTCTTGAGTATTATCATGATAATGAATGTTCTCATTAGACGCTTGTAATTATGCTTCCTCGTTTCTTCCTTCTTTTCCACCAAACAAAGTCTAATTAATTATGAACACAGCCCAGAGTTGACGCCATCATATATATATATATATATATATATATATATATATATATATATATATATTCTTCTAGTTCTTTCTGATTTGCCTTAGCATGGCAGAGGAAGAGTATTTTATGGTGGTGGAGGCCTCGTTCCCACTGCGTTTTAAACCGGTTAGCAAATCGGTTTAAATGACCCTGGTTTGCACTGTAACCGAACCACTGAAGCAGTTTGGAGAGGGGGGGCCCATGCGCTGGACTCATTTAACCCGCGTCTTTTTGACGCTGTTTCTTTCCGCGTCTTTTTTACCAAATCGTTTCAATGTAAGTGTGAACCAGAGGCGGATCGGATTCGATTTCACGAATCGAATTTAAGAATCGCTTCTGCGCAAGTGTGAACCAGATGTGGATTGGAATCAAATTATGATGACGTGTTAAGGGATCGCCAAGTAGCACAGTAAAGCGGAAACGATAACCTGTGTCTGCCCACCCTTCTACCCTCCCACAATCTCTTGGACCAGCGCCATTTATTTTCAGTTCCCATGATGGACAGATTTAAAAAAAAATAACATGCTGGAAATAATTCTATTTAACCCGATTCATTAGTCAGTGTGAACCACAAGTGGGCTATCTACCTCAGGAAACGGTTTAAATAGAATTGATTCATATGTCAGCGTGAACCACAAGTCGGTTATTTTAATGCCAGAAAATGTGAGCAAATGTAGTGTGAACCACATTCCAATGTCGAATCGCGGATTGTAAACCAATTCATTTGGAAGTGGGAATGAGGCCTTTATAGTGAATGTATGGGGGGGGGGGTCAGACAACCAAAAACAGTGCCTTGCAGGTTTTTTACCTCTCTTGTTAAACTACTTTTTTGATGGATTTGTGGCAACATCTTTATGACCATAGAATATGCAGCTCCGAGCATGGCACAGTGGTTTGAGCATCAGATTAGGACTTTAGAGACCAAGTTTCAAATCGTGGCCTGGCCATGCAAACGCACTGGGTTACCTTGGGCAACTTACACGCTCTCAGACTCCGAGGATAACGGCAAGCCCTCTCCGAAGAAACTTGCCGAGAAAACCCCACGATAGGTTCACCTTAGGGTTGCTGTAAGTTGGAAATGACCCGAAGGCACACAACAACTGATACAGGCCTTTGACAAGGTCCTCCATGATATTTTGAACATAATTATTCCCATCATTCCATCATTCTTCCTCCCAAAACAGGAGGACTGCCCAGCCAGTCCCATTCTCAACGGGATTTCTGTTTACGACGTCAGACATCTTTGTTCTGCTTTGTTTCTTATTGTTTTATCCCCCCCCCCTTTCCAATTGTATGCATTAGACCAACACATTTGGTTTGAGCACTATTGCAGACTTGTTGAAGGAGATGCCACGAACGGTAGACTCCTTTCCCTTTGGTTCCTTGGAGAGCCCCAAGTAACGGCTCTGAAGGCGTGCCACTCGCCATAAATAATGCCACCGAGGAGAGTGATCCTGAGCTCCATATGCTCCCTGCCCTGTTTTATTAGCCCTTATCAGGGCTTCCTTTTTTAAAAAAACACAATAACAAAATCAGAGCGTTGTCAGTTGAAAGTGTATATGCCCTATTTATAGTGCCCCAGTGTCTCTGAGCTTTTATGTTCCATGCGTAAGAAGCTCTTCGCTGGTGCACACCAGAAGCCTAGCATGAGTCAGAGAGGAATACACGTCTCCATAATAGCTCCTTTGTATTCCTGGCACCCCACCCCACACAGACACACACACAGACACACACTCCTGCAGAAGCAAAGCATGCCCTCTCCTGCCATAGGCTAGACTGATGCGGATCAAATGGCTTGTAAGGCCTTGGCACCAGTCCAGTGGCGCAGGAGGCGGCTGCCCTCGAGTGCCAATGTGTCCTGCAGCTTCTTTCTCCCCCACCAGCCGCTTGCAAAAGCTCCCACCCTTCGTGATCAAATGGCTGAGTCACTTGCTGCTTTTGGCCTTGGGTCACAACCAGGCCACAGGAGCTGCCGTTTTTAGTCTAGCAGGCAGAGTCATTTAGTGTTCTCGCTCTCTGGATGCAAACACTAATCCTTTTCAAAAGCCATGCAGTTCCTAAAGGGACCTAATCCATTTTATTTGTTATTTTCACCGCTGCTTGAAATCACTTTGCCAGGGGTTGGCTGCCACGGGGGGGAGGGGTGATCTCTTTATGGGCAAGGAATGGCACACAGCCTCCTGCAAGACTCCCGGCGCTCTTTGGGCAGAAGGTGTTCCCAGAGTGCAGTAAGGCGGGCAAGGCCCCAAAAGGTAGGACATTCAAGAAAAACTTGACTTCGACTTATACATGAGGACGACTTATAGTCATGTATATATAGTAAGTGTTGGGTCTCAACTCTGGAGACCAGGGTTCGATTCCCTGCTTGGCCATGACACCCATTGGGGGACCTTAGGCAAGCCACATGCTCTCAGCCTCAGGGCAAGGCAATGGCAAACCTCCTCTGAAGAAATCTGGCCAAGAAAACAGCAGATAGGGTCGTCTTAGGGTCGCCATAAGTCAGGAATGGCTTGAAGGCACACAACACGCACAGCCTGAAACCCTGGTGTATATTCAGCTGTTTACACTCACCCAAAATAGCGCTCTGGCGTGTGGCTTAAACTGGAGAAAAATGGGGGCAACACTGGGACAGCTGCAAAGAGGAGAATGTGAAAACACAGGTGGTATGTCCCATGTCCCATACCTTGGAAAGCCTATTACCCTCTTCATTAAGAGCATGGGCTCTAAACCCGCTGTGCAGCCGGACCACTGACATGCTTTTGTATGGCATCATTGTTCCAAGTTCCTCGCTCCTCCCCAGCCCTGTCCCAGTTGCTTCTAACAGCTGTGGCATCAATATTCCATCTGTCGAATTGATGGTACTTCTTCCCTAAGCTTCCAAAGTACACAACATGCCTTTAAAAATGTGCACACTTTGTGTGTGTGTGTGTCTTCCTCCCCTGCACATAACAAAATAGAATTTTATTTACAGTAGTATGTTAGTGGCTATGGATTTGAAACACATTTATCACAGCTGGGGGTGAGCAACTACAGGAGTCACATTGCCCCTGTGAAGACCTGGAAAGGTTATACTCTCCTGCAATGCCCTCTTCAAAAGCATTTATTTTTGTTTGCCTCCAAATGCTCTTCAACATCCCATATGAGATGTTTCCACCACTTTGGTATTTCCACCCCTTTTTGGCTTTCCCTGACTACTTTAGACCTCAAGCGCACCCATTATTTTTACAAAGGGCTTCTTCCTTTTGGCCTCATTCCCACTACTTTTTAAACCGAATCGTGATTTGGCTCAAACCGGTTCAAACAACCCTGGTTCCCACTTAATCCGAATTGCTGAAGCAAGTCCGGGGGGGGGGGGGCATGCGCTAGACCCATTTAACCCGCATCTTTTTGATGCTGATTTTTTTCCGCATCTTTTTCGATAAATCAATTCTGCGCAAGCATAAACCACAAGCGGTTCAGAATCGATCCAAATTTGCCCTTTGGCCGGCTGGAACCGAATCATATTGAATCGATTCATTGTGAATGCGAACCACAAGTGGGTTATTTTGATGCCAGAAGATGACAGAAAACGCAATTGGGGCAAATGTAGTGGGAACCACACTCCAATGTTGAATCGATCCATCGATTCGGCTTGCACACCGATTTATCTGTAAGTGGGAATGGGCCCTTTTTCTTTTTTAAAAAAGGTCTCTTCTAGTACTAAGACAGCCTAGGTATTTGGGATCTACCCCCATTCTATGCATTAGAAAAACTGGGTTTTCTCCAGAGGATCATGGAGAGTAGGGTGATCAGATGTCCTCCTTTTCCAAGACATGACCTACAGTCGCAAGACTTGTGCATTAATTCATTGTCCACGAGACTGAATATACTGTTTGCTTGCATATCCATTCTTCAGTCATGGATAATTCAAATGGGTTAGTCCAAAAGCTCAGATGTTGATCCCAAGGTTCAAATGTGGTTTCAAACTCTGCGTGTACAAAAAACGGGTGTCAAATCGAAGTGAACCTGTCTCTGACTATTTGTCCCTTCGATGCTCTTATCTGATCAGTTAGTTCTTTTGCGAGAGCAACAGACCAAACTCTTTTTAGCCAATAAAAAAAAGTGATCTCAGTTGTGAATTTTCAATATTTATTGATTTCTAAATGCACCGCTATCAAGAGAATTGAGATCAAGGTCTTATATTTAAGGGATGAATTAGGTCCTTTGAAGATGGAAAGAAGCAGCAGCATCTCACAGTAGTGCACTCTTTGGTTCAGCATATGTGATAAGACATTCAAAACATAATCCCAATTTGTTTACCCTTACTGCATTGCAACCACATATAAATCATAGTTACTTTAGTTTTTTGTGGGCTTTTCGGGCTCTGTGGCCATGTTCAAGAAGAGTTCATTCCTGACGTTTCACCAGCATCTGTGGATGGCATCTTCAGAGAATGCTGGCATGGAAGAGAGTAGAACAGTATATATACCCAACTCTCTTCCATGCCAGCATTCTCTGAAGATACCATCCAAAGATGCTGCCAAAACGTCAGGAATAAACTCTTCTAGAACATGGCCACATAGCCTGAAAAACCCACCAAAAAAAATATGGATGCCGGCCATGAAAGCCTTCGCTTTCACATAGTTCCTTTATCTGTACAGTCCTTCCAACATTGTGAGGAGACTGAGTGGATCTTTGTTTTTAAAATGAGTATAAAGCTGTGTGCTCTTTGGTTTGTGGGAATCCCAAAGTCCCAGTTTGCAACATGTGAATAGAATAAAGGTTGCTGTAAGGTGAACATATTTCTTGTTTGCAGATACTGAGGAGTTAATATATTGTTTTTTGTGTGCATAAGTGTGTGTGTGTTTGTGTGTTGACAGCCTTGCAAACACATCTGAAAAATTATTCATGTTACCAGCCCGCCTGCACGCCTACATGTACCTTATGGTAGTTATTTGTCTCTGGAAAAAGAGAAAGCAATTTCTTTCCTATCTATGTCGGAGTGCCTGAAGTTGATGCTTAAGTCAACATAGAAAATCAGATAAACTGCTCCTTCCAGGCCTGGCATAGGTGAGTTTGCTAGCAAGGGTTAAGGAGGGCCAATGAATCTGAGGTGTGCGGGGGAAATAAAATACCACCCGTCATCTTTCCCCCTCCCCAACCGCCATGTATATTTTAATTTGAAGCCTAGACAAAAGTGTAAGACAGACTTGTAAATGGATTACCAGCCATGCTTTATTAGCTCTCCTTAATTCACCTCACAGGGCTCAGGGAAAAGTTATTAGCAGATACATAGGCGGTAATAAGCTAATTATACATCTGACAGATGGGAGGTTTTGAAAGGGTGGTTTTGGGTATGATCTAGAACTGTAATTGTATGCTTAAAATTATGAATTGATATTGATTTAATAAAGCAGCGGCCATTTGTTTCGGCGGCAAGAGGAGGGCTATGTATTCTCTGGGTTGGCTTTTCCATCAAGCTAAATGTCTTGCGGAGTGCCACTGCTTTTGGTTCTGGGGGTTCCTGCTGGGCACTGCTTGTATCCCTGAATTGACATTATACTGAAGATGTTTTAAGCATAGATCGAAAGATGGGCTCTTTTAAGTCGTCATTAGCGGCTTATGTTTGAGGGCTGAGGATCTCTGTATTGAAGCAACATCTTCATTTAAGCACCTTTCACAGTACTATGTCCCTGTTATGTTACCCTACTGGTAGGTGATTTTTGTTGCAAGCTGCTTCCCTGGAGCTGTGATGGAGTCTCCATCTTCCTTCCTTAGAGGTCTTTAAACAGTGGCTGGGGATGGCCATCTGTCGGGGGTGCTTTGACTGAGAGTTCCTGCATGGCAGAATGGGGTTGGACTGGATGGCCTTGTGGTCTCTTCCAACTCTACGATTCTATGATTCTTGGGGTTACCCTCTAACGTAAGACACAGGTCTGAAATTTGAGTGTCCTCCAGGATTCAACCTTGCACCTAGAAGCCCAGGTTTCTTCAGTGGGCAGGAGTGGGCCTACACAAAGTTTGTGCACCAGCTATGCCCATTCCTTGAGATGTTTGATCTGATCATGGTGACACATGAATATATTACATCCCAATTGGATGGAGGGCAGCCACCAGGACATCCACCACCCAAATGCCACCCATCAATGATTCCAGCATTGCCTAAAGGCCATGCAGGGAAACAGAGCCAGCAGGGAGGATGGCCACCAGGACATTCACCACCCCAATGCCACCCTGTCAATGACTGAAAGACACAGTGGGGCAAGAAAGCAAGTAAGAAGGGAAGACATGAAGAACCACCAAGAGGGAAGTCATAAGGATGGTTGGACTGGTGGTAACTTAAAATGACATGAACATATGGAGGAAAGGATAGGAGGGAAAAGAAGAAAAGTGCAAGCTGAGGGGTCAGGGAGGGAAAACAAACCAGTCGAGATCAATGGAATGCATGTATCAGACAGACAAACAGCTACTGGGCAGCAGCAGTGGTGGTGGGTGTCACTGATGTAGGATCCCATAGAGAAGACAGTAGTGTCGCCAAAGCTAGCACATGTTAGCACTGCGCGAAGGGAAGCAAAGGTGACCCTCCTTGCAAGACCCTTTTATGAGTCAGGACCGACTCAAGGGCAGTTGACACACAACACACTCTACATGGGGCTCCCTTTGAAGAGTGTTTGGAAACCTCCGCTGGTCCAAAGAGGTCCAACTAGGCTGTTAACTGGCCCTGGCTACAGGTGCTGGCTAGAGCTCCACTGACTGCTGGTTCATAAGCGGCCACATTTCAAACTTGCCCTATACAGCTCAGGTCCTGGTTATTTGAAAGAATGTTCTACTCTCCCATATGAAATTGCTCATGTTTTGAGATCTTCTAAGGAGGCCCTTCTCTTCTCCCTCTGCCCTTGCAGGCACATCTGATGGGAACGCAAGAGAGGACATTCTTGGTTGCTGCTCCCAGATTCCGGAATTGCCTTCCCAGAGAGGTTACACTGACGCCTTCCTTGCCATCTTTCAACAGACAGGTAAAAGACTGTTTTGTTTCAGTAGGCCTTGGGAGACCAATTGCTCAAGGGGGGAATTGCCTTGCGTATGGTGGTAAATTTGCGACTTGCTGTTTTCTTTGTAACGTTTTATGTTTTTAAGGCATTTTTAAATATTTTTTTGATAACTTAATTATATTTTTAGCTTTCGTACGTTGTGACTTCTTAGCCGTCTTTGTTTTAACTGTTGTAAGCTGCATTGCGCTCCAAACTGGGGGAAAGCATTGAAAGAGAGAGAGAGAGAGATGGAAGAGTTTCCCCTAAAGGCAGAAAGTTTGCAACGGAGCAGATTAATAGATCTTAACTGATTGATAGCTGTAATTAAAAGGATTGTTCCTTCATTATAAAATTCAGATGGACAGTAACAGATGTTGTCGAGATCTGCTTTGTTTTAAGGATTTTGACGTATCCCTTTATTGTCACGATTTTGGACCATCACTGGCCTGAACGGTTTCGTTTGAAATTAGGGAAGAGCCAGCGACTGACATTTGAGTGAATCTTATTGGGTGGTTGGTGGAATATAAACAGTGAAGGAGCTGCTCAAAGTTTGTGAGCACACATCGGAAGCACTTGGCTTCATCAAGTGCATTTGACAGTATCAAATGAATCATTAGCACTTCAAGGTGCATTAGGTCTTCAGCTCATTTTTTAAAAAAGCAGTTTGTGTGCAATTATACACTTTGCATAAGAGACTTCATTGGGAGAGAAGGGTGGAAAGTTATGGGTGCATAAATCAAATAAATGACCAGTTGCTCATGCCTGTTTGAAAATGCTGGTCAGGGTAAGATGCTTTATATCCCAAGAAATCTGTTATTAAAAGGAAAATCAACTAGCAGTCAGATGTGACACACAAGACAATGGCAGACGGAGGGGAAAAGCTGGCTTAACCCCAGGGTTTCCTGATTCATGGGGAGAACGCGCCGGCTGCACTGCTGGCTCCCACAATGGGCCGACAACTGATGTGCAGTCCACACCAACCCCTTGCGCTGCAAGGAAGAACTCACCATAACCGAGTATTTGCAGCGACAAGTCATTCTTTTTCCCCATTCTGCCACAAATGCATGAGTATGAGCGCATGGATGCTCTGCCATTGGATGCGCCGTGTGACAGGCTGCTTGACTGCATGATCAATAAACATGTGCCCCCCCCCCCATGAATATACCTATTTTCTTCCCCATCCCTTCATGATCCTCTGTTGGACCAGACAGTTTGGGTGCCCTTGGGCCTGTCATGTCTTGGGTTGCACCTGCACTGCCTAAATGATCTGGTTTGACACCACTTCAACTGCCATGGCTCAGTGCTGTGGGATTCTGGGGATTGTAGTTTGTTTTGGCACCCGCGCTTCGGCTGGCCATGGGAGGAAAGAAATAGCCCTGGGGGTACTGGATCGTGAGCCATTTCATAATATGTGAATTGGTTCTCAGTCCTTGCTAGCTGTCACTGGAGGCGAGAGGGCAGTGTTCCAAAATATAAAGTGCACATAATGCAAACTCAGCATGGGAATGCAAACTCATCATGCTGGCGACGGCTCACCTTGGGCTGTACCAACCCAAGAGCCAGGCATCGGCAGCATATACACAAGCATGGCTGGAGACAAAGAGCCCCGGCAAGGCCTCCTGCAGATGTGGGAGGAAAGGGGGGTAAGCATCTCAAGAATGTCCACCATCCTTGCTGGCTCGTGCTCCTGATCACAGAAAGCTGACAGGCCTCTGGAGAATATGCCCCTGCCCTCTGCCCTTCTCCGGCCTCTGCTCTGCAGGGAAGGGCAGCTGCAGACCAGGTGTTTCCAAATATCGTGACTCAGAAGATAAGGATTATGCTTTCTTTCTTTTCTGTATATTTGCTGTACCATCTCTCTTCCGAGCAGGGATGTGATTGGCAGCTGGGACGAAGAGGGAAGTTCACCCTGGCTGTGTCCGCACTGCAGGAATAATCCGGGTTGACGCCACTTTAACTGCTCTGGCACAGTGTCGTGGCATTCTGGGGGATGTAGTTTGTTGCAGCCCCACTCTGTCTAACGGTCGAACCAGCCACGTGTTTATGAACACAGAGCCTCCATTTTATAAGAGCGAACAGTTGTTAATCGCAGAGCTCTGGTCCCACAATAAATTACATTTCCTAGAATTCCATAGCATGGAGCCATGGCAGTTAAAGTGGTGCCAAACCAGATTATTCCTGCATTGCGGATGCAGCCTTTATCACATTATACTTGAACGCTGGGATTCCCCGATTAAATGGATTGATAGTACATTGAGGATTGATCAAATAAGAGAGCTCCTTGCTGTGATTTTTGAGGTCAGGCAGATCAGCTGTTAACAACTGTTAACCCTTATAAAATGGAGGCTCCCTGTTCATAAACATATGGCTGGCTCTACCATTAGACAGAGTGGGGCACATACCTTGAGCGGCAGATCCCACACAGCCTGCCAAGAACTTCTGAACTAGTTTGATACCTTCTAATGTAGTGGAGCATGCTGTCCCATGGCTAGTTTTTGCTGGCCGTGTTGATGGCTCCTGCCTACAGGTGTAAAATGTCTTGGGTCAGGTACAGTGGGTCCTTGGGGTTTGGTTCCAGGACTGCTCATGGATTCCCAAATCCGTGGATGCTCAACTCCCATTAAACACAATGGCATCATAAATTGGTAGGGTTATTCACACTGTAAAAATAATCCAGAATGAATCCGTGTCGAATCTCCGTTGCTCACATGCATCCCTAATGCACCCAATGAATTTGGGTTGGGGGCTGCCAAAAACAAACAAACAAACACCATACAATCGATATTGGGTTCCCCCCCGAATTTTTTTTTAAAATCTGCATTATCGGTAGTGTGAATAATTGACCCGAATAGACACGGGATAAAACGTTGCATGCCTTAAACGTGTTCCGAATGCATTCATGTCACTGACTCCATCTTGATTCAGACGCTTGCACGTGTGAGAGCTACCGAATGTGCAGAGACATGCGCCGATGCCTTTCCATAGAGGGAATAACAAACCTGGAATGCATGAGCAAGATTATTTGCATGCAAAAAAAAATTGATGTCTGCACAACCTCGGTGTCCTTTATATAAAACGGCAAAATCAAACTTTGCTATTTGGAATGGATATATATTTTGAAAGTATTTTCAAGCTGTGGATGCCTGAATCCGTGGATATGGAGGACCAGATGTACAATATACCAAGGACTGGCCCCATATTTGGACTCCAATGCTTTCTTTAATTCCTGGAAACCTGCTGCAGGCCAGCAGTCGACGGCTTGCAGACTGGCACTGGTCTATGGAGCACCCATTTGAGTTGCACTTGCTTTAAGCAATTCAAGATGGGGGCCCTCTACAGTCAGTTAATGTGGAAAGCAAACTGGAAAGGACTGGGAGCAGGGTGGCATTAAGTCCATTGCTTAGCCTTGGACTTTTTACCATTTTCATTGGCTTCCTCTTTGCAAAAGGAGCAATTTTTGTGAAAAGACTGCTCTCTCTCTCTCTATTTCCAGCTTGGTGCTGTTGGGCAAGGCAACTGCAACATCAGTCCAAAACACACTGCAGAAATAACCAAATTTGAGACCGCTTGAACTGCCCTGGCTCAGTGCTAGGGAATCCTGGGAATTGATGTTTATTCGGGCACCAGAGCTCTCTGACAGAGGAGGATCACTGTTTCACAAAACTACACTTCCCGGAAATCCCCTCGCATTAAGCCAGGGCAGTTAAAGGAGTCTCGACTGGATTATTTCTGCAGCACGTTTTGGACCAAAGGCAACAAAAGATGCTGAAAACCGTGTTGTGGCTTATGCAGAAAAACCGTGTTGGCAAAGTCACAAGCCAGATGCAAAAATAAAATAAAATAAAATATTTATTATTATATTATTATAGTTTGGGATACTTTTCTGCAGTTGTAGTTGAATTTCTGAGATGCTGCATGTTCCTCAACAGCTCAAGAGGCAGTGCCCAGGTATGGCAAGGCAGAAAGGAAAGACGCTTGGCATAGCTCTGCCATTTTCAAGTTCGGTTTCAAGAAACCAGGGAAAGCCAGTGTGTTGTACCAGTGGTTAGGCTTTAGGAGATTCATGTTTAAGCCCCTACAGAGCCTTAAATTTTATTGCATGATACTCTATCAGCCTGACCTACCTCACAAGGGCTTCATCTACAGTGCATTAATAATCCACTTTGACACCGCTTTGACTGCCATGGCTCAGTGTTGTGGAATTCTGGGAACTGTAGCACTATGGAGTTCCCAGCATTGAGCCATGGCAGTTAAAGGGGTGCCAAACTGGATTATCGCTGCAGTGCAGACGTAGCCAAGGCTGCAGCGGGAAAAATGAGAAGAGGACCAGTGCAAAGGCTGCCATGAACGCTTCAAAGGGAAGGTGGGGGTATAAATGCAATAAACAAATAAACAAGTAAATAAATAAATAAAAAGTGGAGATCTTTAGAAAGTAAATAGGTAAGTTTGCAATGGTAGAGAAGCTTTCCTGAAGGATTAACAGGTCCATGATCGGTCCTGTCCCTGCAGTTGGCAGTTGTGCACAAGGTCTAAAGTTAAATTGTGGCAATGTTGAGGCCCAACAGACATATCCAAAGCACTGCAGAGTGTGAGCCCTAGTACACAACCCAGAATGCTTTGCAGTACTTAGGATGCCCTGATGCACTTGCAAGTCTCCCTCTGCAGAGGGTTCAGTGGAAATTGCTGGAAGCAGAGAGTTGTAAAAAGTCTTGATTTCAGGGTTTGCAAACGTTTGCTCTGAAGGGTCGTGCAGCATAACTCCAGCCTCCAGGTATGCATTTTTCGTGGATGCGGCAAGCCCACCTGCCAAAATAAGCTTTGCTAATAACAAGGCTGTTAAGGGAAGCCCCAAGGGTGTCTCAAGAGTTAGTTGGTCATTTTCTGTGATGGGTGGAAATGTTCAGAACTGGAATTATTCATAAGGACCATGTACCTTCTTGTGCACAGAGCTTGTGCTCCACTGTATGTTTGCAATGTGCTCCTTAATGCCTCAGTGATCTTTTCTGCCAATATGTTGAGCATGTAGGGTGACAATATGCAGCCTTGCCCAACCTTTGGGGCCAACGGGGACCCATTCTGCATCTCCAAATCCCATTCTAACCGTAGCCTGTTGTGCTAAGTACAGATTTCTCATCTGGATTATCAAATGTAGTGGGATCCCCGTGTCTTTAGGAGCCATCCATAGCGTTTCATGATCTATGCAAAGGCTTTGCTGCAGCCTACAAAGTTCATGCCGATTTTCTTCTGGAATTCCCTGGTGCGCTCCATTAGCCAATGTATGCTTACTGTGTGGTCCATAGTGCCTCTTCCTTTCCTGAACCCCACCTGCACCTCTAGGATTTCTCCCCATATCTTTCTAATCTGGACTATCCGATGTAGTAGCCATGTTTTTAAGAGCCCTCCACAGCTTTCCATGATCGATGCAGTCAAAAGGCTTTGCAATACTCTATAAAGCACATGCTGGTTTTCTTCTGAAATCCCTTGGTGCGCTCCATTATTCACCGCAAGTTTGCAAAGTGGTCCTTAGTGCCCCAGTGATCTTTTCTACCTACAAGGTGAGCAAGTAGGGTGATGATATACAACCTTGCCTGGCCTTTTGGGCCAAGTGGGACCCATTCTGCATCTCCAAATCCTGTTCTAACAGTGGTCTCTTGTCCTAAGTACAGACTATCAAATGTAATGGCACTCCCATATCTTTAGGCTTTGCTATAGTCTACAAAGCACATGGCAGTTTTCTTCTGGAATCCTTTGGTCCCCGCAAACTATTCTCTTTAAGGGCTTTTGGACTTCACCTCCCAGAATCCTAAGTTATTGGCCAACATGGCTGAGGCTTCTGGGAACTGAAGTCCAAAGTCACTTAAAGGGCACAGTTTGGGGACCACTGGCACTATACAGTGGTACCCCGGGATACGAATGCGCCGCCTTACGAAATTTCCGGGTTACGAAAAAAATCCATTTAAAAAAACTGTTCCGGTTTACGAAGGTTTTTTCGGGTTACGAAAAAATTTTTGGTGCTTTTCGGCGCTATTTCACACGAAATCGCGGCTTTTCCCCATTAGCGCCTATGGGTTTTTCGGCTTGCGAAGTATTTCGGGTTACGAAAGCGGCGGCGGAACGAATTAATTTCGTAACTCGGGGTACCACTGTACTTCTTTTGGCAGAATGCAAAGATATAGCTGTGTTAGTCTGTAGAATCAGTACATAGCGAGATCTTGTATGACAGTAGTCCCCAAATGGTGCCCTTTCAGAGATTTTGGACTCCAACTCCCAGAAGCCTCAGCCATGTTGGCCAATAGTGGGGGATTCTGGGAGCTGAAGTCCAAAATTCCCTTAAAGAGCACTGTCAGGGGACCCCTGTAGTAGCCCCTTTGAGAGTTGCTGAAAGAAAGAAATGGGCAGCAGTAGCTTCCCTAGGCTTCAGTCTTACTTGCTCAGATGCATTCGGATATAATAATAATAATAATAATAATAATAATAATGTAGAGAGTCCTTGTAGCCCCTTTGAGACTCCCTGAAAGAAAGAAATGGGCAGCAGGAGCTTTTGCAGACTTCATCCTACTTCCTCAGATGCATACTTCTGTTGACACAGCCTAGAATTGCATTGGCCCTTTGCGCTGCTGCACCACAGGGTTGACTCACGCTCCACTTGGGGTCTACTAGGACTCCTAGATCCTTTCACAGGTGCACACAGGAACACACAATGAAAACACTCCTGAAAGAGGGCCATCCAGCCTTCTGCTTAAAGACCTCCAAAGAAGGAGACCCCACCACTCTCCAAGGAAGCATCTTCCACTGTCGAACAGTCCTTACTGTCAGGAAGTTCCTCCTAATGTTGAGGTGGAATCTCTTTTCCTGGAGCTTGCATCCACTGCTCCATTGGGTCCTATTCCCTGGAGCAGCAGAAAACAAGCTTGCTCCCTCTTAAATAAGACTTCCCTTCAAATATTTAAACAGGGCTCTCATATCACCTCTTAACCTTCTCTTCTCCAGGCTAAACATCCCCAGCTCCCTAAGTCTCTCCTCATAGGACATGAATTCATTCTTCCATATCCTATTCTCTGGGGCAGCAGAAAAAAAGGTTGCTCCACTCTCAATATAACATCCCTTCAAACACTTAAACAGGTCCTCTCTCTGCTTTGGCAGGCAAGCCAAGAGGAGGCAGCCAGAGAAGGCTGAGGTCCCTTTAAGAGCAGCCAAGGGGGTGGGCAAGCCAGCCCTGGCTCTTCCTGGTGAGGTTTTTGGGGGCTGATCTCCCCTCCTCCTTTCTTTCTTTCTCCTTCCTTCCTTCCTTCCTGCTCAGATTTCAGGCAAAGTCCAAGCAAGCATGAGGCTCCCAAACTTGGGGCTTGGCAAAGGGGCTCCAAAGGGAAGGGAGCTGCAGCTCTCTTAGTCCAAGGTGGAGGGGGGTTGTTGTTGTTTTGTGTGTGTTTTGGGGGGGGGATCCAAAAGCCTGTCCCCCAAAAAGGGGGTTGAAATCAAAAGATCCCTTTATACCCCCCTTCCCTCCAGTCCTTGGACTCTTTCCCTTTTGCATTTTGCAGACAGAGGCGGATGGCAAAGGTGGCTCCTCCTGGATTGTGCTCCAAGGCAAAGAGGCAGACCCACAACACACACAGCACACAATCGCGCTGGATCTCGCTGGCTGGATTTGCTACAGATTGGTTGATTTATTTTTTTGGCTCAGAAAAACATCTATAGATCTATTGACACACAGCTCTGTCTTTTATTTACACACACCTCCAGCTGTTTCTGCACCCATCTGTAAATATTGACACACACAAGAGAGAGATACAGTTGCAGGCACCAGCTCGATCTGCACCCAGATCTGGACCTTTTTTTCCTTCGGGGGTTTGGAGCAGGACTGCCATCGAAGGACAAGGCACCCCCATATATATATATATATATATATATATATATAATAAGGATTAAAAGTGGGAGGGGGGGAAGAAGATCAACGATGAGGAGCCCATCCAGCCACTTGGGATCAAGGTAAGGGGCAATGTTTAAGGACAAGTCTCTTCCCCCCTCTTTTAAAAAATATTTTATTTTAATGTTATTTTATTTTATTTTTAATTTAATGTATTTTTATTTTATTTTAATTTATTTTTAATTTATTTTATTATAATGCACTTGACTTTATTTCAATTTATTATACTTTATTTTGTTTTATGTCTTTTATTTTATTTTTATTTTTATTTACTTTATTTTATTTTTCATTTTACTGTTTTTATTTTATTTTACCCTATTTTATTTTTATTTATTTTATTTTAATTCACTTTACTTTTTATTTACTTTATTTTAATGTATTTTAATGTATTTTACTTTTTATTTTATTCTATTTTGTTTTTTATTTATTTTATGTTATTTTAATTTATTTTTATTTTAATTTAATTTAATTTTAATTTGTTTTTAAATTTGATTTTGTATTTTGTTTTATTTTATTTTACTTTATTTTACTTTACTTTATTTTTTACTTTAATTAATTATTTTATTTTTATTTTAATGTATTTTATTTATATTTTATTTTATTGCCTTTCTTTTTTACCTCCTCTCTTCCCCATGAACCTCAGAAAGGGCAGGAAGGTTTGCAAGGCTCCCCTTCCCTTGGATCTTCAGAGGCATGCATTTAATTTGTTTATTATCAATATTATTATTATGTATTTAAATTTAATATTTCTATTTGAGGTTTTGTTTTGCTTTTTTTAAGGGGGGAAGGCATCTCTTGGCAGGAGTTTCTGCTGTAGAGTTAGAAAAAGAAAGGAGGGAGAGGGAAAGAGAGGAAGAGAGAGAAAGCAAAGCAGATCAGAGGATTTAAAAGGAAACACACAACACAAAACAGCTCCTGCCTCTTTCCTGAGACTCTTTTGCTCCAGGTCCAAAAAAAAAACCCCTAGCATGAAGTTGGGGTTAAAAAAGATATGAAAAGATGTTTTGCTTGCCTTGAGTTGGGTTTTTCTTTCCAACTGGGCGGTTGGAGCTTGCTGAGCCATTTGGGGGTTTCTGGGCCATCCGCACGAGTGAGATCACCCAGTTTGAAACCACTTCAAGGGCCATGGGCCCAGGCGGTGACATTCTGGGAATGGTTGTGTGCTCTGGCACTAGTGGGGATGCAATTGGCCCCTGCTGCCCTCTCCAAAAAGTCGTTCCCGACCCCCTCTCCTATGGCCTTGCACTCTGGAGTTGACTTTCCAGTTCAGACTCTTGGTTAACCAACCAAGGGGGAGCCTAAAAGGGGTCTCCTTGGGAGTAAGGGCCCCTCCATGGCTCCCCTTTCCAGAGGTGGGTGACGCTGTACCACATGGTCCACTCTTCATAGCAATAGCAGCTTCGTTTTCTGAATAATAAGGACTTTATGAAGCTGCTATTGCTATAAGGAGTCAACCGTGTGATGCGGCAGCAAATAAAGCCAAGGCGATCCTAGGCTGCATCAATGGGAGTGTAGTGTCCAGCGTGAGTCTGGCGTCTGGCTCGAGAGAAGTCTGCTCTATTCTGCTTTGGGCAGACCTCATTTGGATGCCCATGTTGTCCGCCGTATGATGTCCATTTCTGGGCACCACCATTCAAAAAGGATGTGGAGAAGCTGGAGTGTGTCTAGAGGAGGGGATCAAAATGGTGAAGGGTCTGGAAGCTGTTTCTTATTAAGAGAGCCTTAGGGAGCTGGGAATGTCCAGCCTGGAGAAAAGAAGGTTATGAAGTGATGTGATAGCCTTGTTGAAAGATTTGAAAGAGTGTCATATTGAGGATGAAGCAAACTTGTTTTCTGCTGCTCCAGAGGCTAGAACTCAGAGCATTGGATTCAAGCCACAGGAAAAGCGAATCCACCTCAACATTAGGAAAAACTTCTTGACTGTAAGAGCTGCTTGACTGTGGAAGACACTCCCTGGGAGGTTGGTGGAATGGCCTTCTTTGGAGGTCTTTAAGCAGAGCCTGGATGGTCATCTGTCTCAGGGAGGGCTTTGGTTGTGAGTTCTTGCATGGCAAAATAGGGCTGGACTGCATGGCCCTTGGGGATCCCTTCCAACTCTGTAAGGCTGTGAGCTTTGATTCTTTGGTTCAGATTCTGTCATAAACCTCTTGGATCTCTGTTGACTCAGAAGGGAGGTGCTCTGTGGGTCGCCTTGAGTTTGCTCCCAGAGATTTCCAGCCTTGCATTGCTGTCCTGTGACTCTTGCTCAGAGAGAAACTGCCTTGTCTTGGGACCAGGGCTTACCTGCCGAGGAAGTGTGGAGACACTGTGGTTTTGAACCCTTGCCTCGAGACGTTGTCCTGGACTCTTGCCTTGAAGGGCGAGACTAGATCAACTGACTGGGGCTTCTTTCTTTCAGGTAAACCTGAATTGGCTGGGAAAAGTGGAGTGAGCCGAGCGTGCCAGACACCCACGACTCCTTTCCTTCTTTCTTTTTTCAGTTTTCTGTTATGATTACGATTTGTGTTATTATTTTTGGAAAAAGCGAGGTGGCGCTTGGACGTGTCGCCCTTCTCAGTGCCAGGGCAGCTAGTGTGAGTGGAAAGGAGCAGCTGGGGTTATTTTCATGGGGATGGGTCAAGGGAAGGAAAGTGGTTTCCCATCTGTCTGCGTAAACACACACTTTGATTTGAGAGCTGCGACGCAAGTTTGGGGCTGGTTTCTGTGTGCTTTTGGTGATTCCCAAATGGGAAAAAAGACAGGCAGTTGTGGGGCTGCTTTGCAATCATAGGTGATCGTCATATCTCTGGGAGGTGTGTGTATTAAGGAAAACAACCTGCTTTTCTCCCCCATCCTACATGGATTTGCTAGAGCTTTCTTCTGGGTATGCATTCCCCATTGCTTGATGTGGCTTTGGTGGCAAAGAGCCATTGGTCTGCTTATTTTTCCATCTAGCGGCCACATGGTAAGCTTGTGACAGTGCTGCCGGGAACTTGGGTTCCTGGAGTTTAGGAGGAGGCACTTCAAGGCATGGCTGAGACATTGCCTTTGGGACAACACTGAACCGGAGGCCTTCCCTTTATCTCTTTTGCAGTTGGGAAAACTTCTGGAGGAAAGGCTTTTCTTCATGCGCCGCTGGATGTTGTTGCTCTGTGCCGAAAAGTGCGCCTTTGTGGTAACGAGCAGGACGGCTTTTCACGGCTGCCGTTGATCAAGCTGGTTGCCGGATGCGTTTCCAAGTTGACTTTAGTGGCTGATCTGTTCGGTGAGCATAGCTGGTTTTCAGAGCATGTGTGCATGTGTGTGTGAGAGTCGGAAAATGCAGTGTGCTCTTGGAAGCTGTACTGGTTGTGTTGGAGGCTTTGCCACTTTGTCGCTTCCTTTTCCATGCTGCTGGTATGCGGGGTTTTTTATTTGTTCGTTTCGTTTTGTTTGGCTTTTTGGCCTGTCGAAAGTGTGCCGGACTCTAGTGGGCGGATGCTTCACAATTTGACATCCAGTGTGCCTTTTGCGTTTCCTACTTGTGGGATTTGCAGCACAAACTGTTCCAAAAATCCCCCCCAAAAAAACCCACCCAGTCCCAAGACTGCTGTCAAAACAGCTCTTGTTCTAAAATGTTGGCTGAAGTGTATTATTATTGTGCGTTTGCATTGTGTGCCTTCAAGCCATTTGAGGGGATACCAACACATTGGTGCTTCCCAAACCAGAGTCGGGTATGAGCTCTTTCTCAATGTGCTGCCGCTGTAGGGCATCTCAGAAGTTCTGAATCCATCGCCCTCCAGATGTTCTTGGACTACAACTCCCACGATCCCTTTCATTGACCATGTTGGCTGAGCTGATGGGCATGACAGTCCAGCAGTATCTGGAGTGATACAGGTTTCCTGTGTAATCGGAGAGTATCTCTTCCCAGCCGTAACCAAGTTGTTGTTGTTGTTGTTGTTGTTTTGTTGCTACTGTTGTTGGGTGTTTTAGTAGAGCCAATTCATCAATAATGGCATGAGAATTGCAGGCAGGCTTGAAATCTCAGGGGACTATCTTGCTACTTGAACCACTACTTTGGGAACCTATTCCTGTAGTTTCCTGGATCCCCAAGGAGTTTTATGAGCGCTTACATATGTTCCACCCATCTTTGCTGTGATTCTTGTTCCTCTCTCTTTTTGCTGCAGCTGAAGATCTTTTTCCTAGCAGCAGGTTTTGTCTGCGTGAAAAACGGACGCTGTGTGTTTAGTTTGCAACTTTTCCTCCTCGCTCTCCTCCTCGCATGCCGTTCCCACTTTACTCCCTGATCCATTTTAAAAAAGAAAGATTCCTCCTTTCCTCTGCCAAATCTTACCTCCCTGTTTTTCTTTCTGCATTTGCCTGAAACTCCTTTGGGGGAATACCCTTTAGATTTCCGCTTTGGATGCATCCGGACTGATGGAAAAGTCCCAGATTTTAATTCCGGTTGTTTCCGATTTTGTATTGGGTAAAAGTAAACCAACCTGGGGAGTTTGGCCTAAAAAGCAAACCAACTCTGATCGCACCTGGAACTGACAGAATATTCTGGAATAAACTAAACAGGTATGGCTCTCCAAATTAAAACTGGAAAGAACATGAACAAAATTGGGGACTTTCTGGGGTTATTCAGACCATGTTGTTTTTAGTGCGCAAGTTATCTCGCTCACGCATTCTGGTTTTGTTGTTCACGCTATGACACCGCATTTCTGTGAGTTCGGTTGCTCACACATGTCGGCACTGCGAATAAAGATGGAGTCGATGATGCGGATGTATTCGGAACACGTTCAAGGCATGAGGAGTTTTATCCCAGTTTATCCTAGGTCTATTCGCATCAGTTGCTCACACAGTCAACAATGGGAATCTTTTAGGAAAACGTGGGGGGGGGGACCCCAAGACTTGGCGATGTTTCAGGATGGAATAAAATACAGTCATGCAAATTGATGTTCTTATTTACTGGGCCAGTTGAGCCTTGGCATTGCCCTACGTATCTGGGAGTTTCTTCCGGAACACAGCCCCTATGGCTGCAGAGTTAGGACCCTAAAGTTAGGATTGTCCATATTGTTGTACCCCAAGTTTCTATGTATGGTTATGAAAGCTGGACAGTGAAGAAAGCCAATAGGAAGAGAATCGGACCATTTGAGATGCGGTGCTGGAGAAGAGCTCTAACACGGACTGTCAAAAAGACAAATAAATTTGGTCCTGGGGCAAATCAAGCCTGGATTCTCCTTAAAAGTCAAAATGGCAAAACTGAGGCTGTTGTACTTTGGCCATATCAGGAGAAGGCAGGACTCACTAGAAAAGACAATAATGCTTGGTATGTTAGAAGGCAATAGGAAAAGAGGACGGACGCATTCCAGATGGATAGACTCAGTAGAGGAAGCAGGCTTGGCCCATGCTATCCTGGCTTGTCTGCTCAGCCCCACAGTCTGTAAGACCTGAGCTGGG
This sequence comes from Sceloporus undulatus, assembly GCF_019175285.1. Lineage (NCBI taxonomy): Eukaryota > Metazoa > Chordata > Lepidosauria > Squamata > Phrynosomatidae > Sceloporus > Sceloporus undulatus. The sequence continues at coordinate 4,316,041 of NC_056531.1, read as the reverse complement.
ATGTTGATGACCGAATGAGTTGGAGGTCTTTCATCCATAAGTAAAAGTCAACTTGGCCACCATAAGTAAAAGTCAACTTGGCAGCAATTGACAACAACAAACGGCTGCAAACTGTAGGGCCTGGCCAGCCAAACAAGGCCAGGAAACCTTTATGCCACCATCGCTGTTCTCATTGACCAACTTCTGGCACATTTCAGAGGAACCCCAAAATCTTTGGACCCAGTTTGGAAGCCGGAGTTGACCCATGGCTCGGGTAGAGATTAAAGCGAAAGCCTTGGCACCTGCAGAGTACACTTGAGGCTCATGACATTTCAGGACAAGGTGCAAATGACTGAACTTTCAGACGGCGCTCAAGTACCTGACCTCCCTGAGTCTGGTAACTCTTGTGAAGTGACTTTTGGGCTGGTGCTTCTTTGGGAACCGGTTGTGACATTTTTAAGGCCTCTTCAATCTGGTGATTTGTGTCCTGTCATTTTGCTAACATAAAATCAACACACACTGTGCTTTGCAATTCCTGATCTGTTTTTATGGGCTTAATCTCTTTTCTGACTTTCTGGCCTGAGGCTTGCTAACAGGTTGCCAAAGGGTTGGGATCTGGCTGTGTTGGTATTTACTTATATCGCTTGTTAGGAGGTGTCCACTTCTCAGTTTTGGGGAAGCACTGTAGTAAATAAAAATAAGAAGTCTTTGTCTGGAATGTTGGGTTGTTGTTGTTTTTTTTGCTACTGTTGAATGTAAGGTGGGAACCTGTCACTGAATATGTACAGTACTTCATCTTACTTTTTTGAGAAAGCACAGCTTGTTGTGTCATTTGAATCCTGCAAACTGGATCTCAACTTAAGTGCGATTATTTGAAACAAGTTGGTTTTAAACCAAGATATGTGAAGCTTGCTTTTTTCTTTAGTTAAGAGGAAACAGAGGTAGTGATTTGGACAGAAGACGAAACTGTGGCTAGTGGAAACTGGAAATGAACATTTCTGAACTCATTGCGGCCTTGCTAGAGAAAAAGAGAGAGAAAGAAGCACAGTCGGTCCTTCTTATCCGCGGATTTTTTATCCATGGCTTCAAGCATCCACAGTTTGAACCTATTCAAAAAATGTACACATTCCCAATAGCAAACTTTGATTTTTCCATTTCCCAGCAGAGAGGGTCCTGTCCTCCTGTAATCTGGGTTTAGCTCCTCCTATTTGCTCCTGTAGGCAGGATGCCAGGACCCTTCTCTGCAGGAAATGAACGTGTCACGGTAAGTACCCAACGTTCCTTTTTATGTAAGGCTCACCATTTTACTATGCCGTCGTGTTTAATAAGACTTGAACGTCCACGGATTTTGTTATCCACGGGGGGTTCTGGAACCAAATCCCAGCGGATAAAAAGCACCCACTGTATGTAAACGTGAGATTCACCTAAGTTTATTTTTGACAACACTAAGCACTGGTTAGTGTAAAATTGGAACCGAGACCAAGCTTGACTTCAACACCCCCATGATCCTAATACCCTCCTCAAAAATATCGCCTTTCCCTAGTGAATCCTAAAATTCACATTATTCTCTCTGTGCCAACATTCTCAAGAAGCGCACTTTTTTTTAGTCCTCGCTCTTTGGGGAGGTGTAGCTTCAAGTGCCTTTCCATTTCAATTTTATTTTTGTTAATGATGGTGTTAAGTATGGCAAACTATTAATCACTAATTAATTAATCCTTAAGGAAACACCAATTGTTCATAATCAGTGAAGGGCCTGCCCCCAGAGAGCACTCTGTTTCCTTTTCTTGGTCTGGTCCCCTAACAATGTGTTCCTCCCAGTGTAACTGTAAGTAAATGCATGGGGTGAGGGACAGAGGAAAGTGTGGGTAGGTTTTTATGCAGAGGAGCCTGTGAGCCAAGAAGCATGTCAGTATTGTATTAATGTGAGGGCTGGAAGCTCATGGGGCAGCTAAGCAAATGGTAGTTCTTACACTTCCAGGGAAGGGTTCTGTGTCTCCTAAGAACTCCTAAGCAAACATTAACTAACGTGAACAGAGAGAATGGCTCTGCGAACTTGCACAGAAGTTGAGAGCACTTCCAATGAACTTTGTTGTTTGTTGCTCACTGCCCTCGAATCAACCTTGACTCATGGATGAGACACCTCCAAGACTCTATGTCTTCCACTGCTGTGCTTAGATCCTGCAGATTCATATTTATAACCTCTGTAACTGAGTCCGTCCATCTCGAGGTCTGTCTCTCTTTCTACTTCCCTCCACCTTTCCCAGCGTTATTATCTTTTTGAATGAGTTGTGCCGTCTCATGATGTGGCCAAAGTACGACAGTCTCAGTTTGCTCATCTTGACTTCCAGGGAGGGTTCAGGCTTGATCTGTTCCAGCCGCAGATGCTGGCGAAACATCAGGAACAAATTCTTCCAGAACATAGCCCCAAAACCCCACAAAAAGCTATGGATTCCGGCCGTGAAAGCCTCCGACTTCACGGTTAGCAGTTGTTGTTGTTCCTTCTTTGCACCGAGGTCTTTGAAATTTAAGCCAGGTTGTTACTGACGGTGGTTCTGGCTGGAATCCTTTTGTGGGAGTTGACTTACAGTTGTTGCTCTGGAATGCCACCTCTGCATAGCCTGGAGTGCTGCTAAACAATTACCCTCAGCAGTTAAGCAATTGCCCTGAGTACTTTTTCAAATAAGAAATCTTTCAGCTCCTTCAAAGCCATGGGTAATGAGGCTTGGAGGCTGGCAGCCTGGTTAGTGCTTTGCTGTTTTGCTAGCCGGTTTGCTGTTGTTGTTGTTAACTGCCCTTGTGTCGATCTCGACCTGTGGCAACCCTGTGGATGAGACATCACCAAAACTCCCTATCCTCCACTGCTTTGTTTATTATTATTATTATTATTATTATTATTATTATTATTATTATTATGCTTTATTTATATAGCGCTGTAGATTTACACAGTGCTGTACATACAAACCATAAAATAGATAAAGAACACCTGCCTGTGGCTTAGTATGTAGAGAGATCTTGTAGCACCTTTGAGACTAGCTAAAGAAAGAAGTTGGCAGCATGAGCTTTCGTAGACTTCAGTCACAGACTTCAGCCTACTTCCTGAGACGGAAGTCTACGAAAGTGCCTGCTGCCAACTTCTTTCTTTCAGTGAGTCTCAGGAGTTTATCGCACAGGCCCCTGGAATGGTCTGGGCGCGTTACAAAAGGGAGTGGGATGGGAACGGAAGGTGGCATAGAATGCATCTTACCACACAGGAGAATGCTGCCGCTGCCGCCATAAGTTCCCATCGTATTCCGGATGCATCCCCCAGGAGGCGATTTTCAGGAACTGTTTAGAAGCGTTCCTGAAAATCGCCTCATCTGGGATGCGTCCGGAACGGAATGGGAACTTTCGGCATCGGCGTTCTTCTGTGCGGTAAGATGCGTTCTATACCGCCTTCCGTTCCCATCCTATCCCCTTTTGTAACACGGCAGGCCCGCTCCAGGAGCCTGTGCGATAAACTCTTCAAAGGGGCTGCAAGATCTCTCTACATACTGATTCTACAAACCAACACGGCTGTATCTTTGAATTCTATTGCTTCTCTTAGGTTCTTCATACCCGTGATCTCCTTAATAGAGTCTGCCCATCTAGCATGCGGTCTTCATCTCTTTCTACGTCCCTCTGCCCTTCCTAGCATTATTGCTTTCCCCAGTAATTCATGCCTTCTCATGATGTGGCCAAAGTACAACAACCTCGGTTTTGTCATCTTGGCGTCCAGGGAGGTTTCCGACCTGATCGGTTCTAGGACCCGTTGGTGTGTTTTTTTGGCTAGTGTGTATAAGTAAAAGTAATTCAGGATATACAGAAAGATTGGTGTGGATTTGTGCGTGAGATGCGAGTGGCGCAGGAGGCCGATCCGAACGGATGTCCAGCATTGTTCATGTCTGCCTCGGACAGCCAGTAATCTTGTAACACTTTTTAATTGTTTCCCATCCCTGCTTGGCAGTCCAGTCATCATTTTATATTATATGTAACACACATAACACACATTGCATACTTTAGTAAGACATATATTAAAACGCATAAACAAGAAGCACATGAAAAGCAATTGCTTTCCACTAGCATTCCTACCCATCTACAAATATACATAGCTCTTTCTAACGTATAATATAAACTGACTTCTTGAAAATAAGCAAAGGTCTTTTTAAAAAAAAAAAAATCAGCTTTTCCTTTAAAGAAGAAAAGCATAAAAGGGGAGGAAAAACCCAAATCCCCTTTCCTTTACACCAGGCAGTCGCACCGTTCCGATTGAAAACAGTTAGACCTATTAAAAGGCACTTAAAACGGAAAGGGGAACCTCAAAATAATTGACACAACTTAAGAATATAAATGAAAGCTGGTGCTATCGCTGGCCAGATGCGACTTTCGTCTTAAATGTCCTTGCTTTTAATTGATTCATTAATGGGCTAAAATAGATACTGCAGTTATCTGTCTCAAAGAAGTGATATCTTCGAGGCTGTTTAATTGCAGCAATACCTTTTTCCTCCCTATAATGCAAACCCCGCACATATGTTGGAAACATAGTTTTAACCATGAGCTGGAGCTCCTGGAGATTTTGATTAGAGCGGGTCAAAGTATATGCATAGTTGCAGGGGCTATGTGCGCTCAGAATTTACATGGCTTAAGCAACTTTCTTCCCTCGGTGCGCCATCTGTAATATGGGAATAATAATTGTTGCCCGCCTTAGAAGGGAGTTGTAAAGACTGCAGCGAGATAATGTCCATTCTGGATTTTAAAAACCTAAAAAGTGATGGCGTTGGGGACAACCATAAATATAATTGCTAGATTTAGTGCAAAATGTGTAGTCTCTTTAATTCTGGTATTAGTTGCAAAATGGGCAAGTGGCACCAAACCTTATCCATGGCTAGTGATTTTTAAAAAATGCGTATTTATCTTGTTAACACACATTAGCACACAGTAAGACACGCATTAAAACACATAAACACGAAGCACGTAAAAACAATTACTTCCCACTGACATTCCTACCTGTCTACAAACATACATAGCTCCTTCTAACATGTAATATAAAATGACTTCTTAATCTCTCCTTGTTGGATATAGTTGCTAAAAACTATTTTAGATTGTTCACTTTTTCTTATATAGTTAATCTGTTGAAGCTCTGTGTTATTAATCTTATTATTGTTAATATTCATTTCTGTCTTACATCCATTTATATAATAACATATTTTAAACCTTTATGATTTCCTCTTAATCTTCTCTTTCTTATGTTGCTGTTATGTCCCCAATTATGTTTTCAATAGTCTTTATCGGTTCTGACCATTCTTTCTTGAATTTATCTATTGATCCATTTATGATCAGACATGTTTGGTTTGTCTGTTACAATATAATCATGCATTTTCAGTGGCCTTTCCAAGGTATTTGGTATTTTATCTTTCCATTTTCTTGCAATGTGGACTGCAGCTACAAAGTGTGACAGCGGAGGCCCCAGTTCTTGGGGACAGGATCCCACAGTGGGTTTTGTGTCCCTATTCCTACGGGGTTCTTATAATATAATAATAATACTTTATTCTTATATACCGCTATTCCTTTTTCAAGATCATAGTGGTGTACACGTTAAAAAACAGTATAAAAACAGCATAAACAGCATTAAAACATCAAATAACAATCTAAAAGATAATAAAACATCAACTCATAGGGGGGAAAGCTTGACGGAAAAGGAAAGTTTTTAGCATCCTCTTAAATCCATCAAGGGATGAGGCTATGCGGAGCTCGTCGGGCAGGGTATTCCATAATCTGGGGGGCTGAGATTGAAAATGCCCTCTGTGTTGCACTATAATGTGCACTTGGAATAGACAAGAGATGTTTCCCACCCGACCTGAGAGTGCGGGGCGGATTGTATGGGGAGAGGCGGTCCTCCAAGTACCCTGGGCCCAAGCCATTTAGGGCTTTATAGGTAATAACCAACACTTTGTATTGCGCTCGGAAGCGAATGGGCAGCCAATGGAGGTCTTTCAATACAGGTGTTATATGACTGGCCCTGGAGCATCCAGTGACCAGTCTAGCAGCCATGTTCTGCACCAATTGTAGCTTCCGAGTTTGGTACAAGGGTTGCCCCATGTAGAGCGCATTACAGAAGTCCAAACAAGAGGTTAGCAGAGCATGTACCACGGTTTCAAGGTCAGCCCGGCCCAGGTAGGGACGCAGCTGGTGTAACAGCCGAAGCTGAAAACAGGTGCTCCTGACCGTCGCATCCACCTGAGATGTGAGGTGGAGCGACGAGTCCAGGAGCACCCCCAGGCTGCAAACAGAATCCTTCACAGGGAGCGTGACCCTATTCAGGACAGGTGGAACAATTTTCTTCCCCGGACCAGGAGAACCTATCACCAGTACTTCCATTTTCTCCGGATTCAAACTGAGTCTGTTTTCCCTCATCCAGCCCATTACTGACTCCAAGCAGGCATTTAGAGGAGAGATGCCCTCCTTAGTCACTGCATCAGTCGGAGACACAGGGAAGACTGTTGGGTTTCATCAGTGTACTGATAACACCGCGCCCCGTATCTCCGGATGATCTCTCCCAGCGGCTTCATGTAAATGTTGAATAGCATGGGGGACAAAATTGCTCCTTGAGGGACCCCAGATGTAAGGGCCCTCTTGTCGGAGCGACAGTCCCCCAGCTCCACCATCTGGAATCTACCCGAGAGGTAGGAAATCCTGGAATTATACAGTTTGTCTTTGCCATACGTGGCGGATCCGTTGCGTAAGGCAAATTTCGCATATGCTGGAGTCCCATTGGTTTGAATGGTGGTGCACTCCTGTGTGCCATGGTGCGCACACGCCTTCGGTGAATGTGCCATTTTGCACCTTGCTGCTCGTGTAAACTTAAAGCCGCATACACCGAGGACACGTATGCATACACTGAGGACACGTATGCTGAGGGCAGACTGTACATACTCTCATTTTTAATGACAGGATTTTACTACTTAGCTATAGTGCCTTAAATTGCCTTGGACCAGTGCATATATATATTTATGTTTATGTCATCATCACACATTGTGCTCCCTTATCAGACTGGGCTCTATCTTTTTAGCTTTAGTAGTGTGATGCTAAAAAGTGATAATTCTTTTAGTCCTTGGCCTAGCAGACTTAAAGTATGTGGGAATCTATCTTCCCTGGTTTGCTGAGACCAACAGAGTGGGTCCCAGAGCGTGGTCCAGAGTGTTAAAGGCAAGACGGTTGTGGCTTGGACTCTTTGAAAACATCATGAGTACCATGGAAGAAAGCACAGTATAAATGAAATGAAATGTACTTCTAAGAAACGAGTGGGACATCCTCTTAAGTTCTTCTTTGGGCGGTGAGATGGATTGCTGTCCTTTTATGGTGTTCTTGGACCTTCCTTGTTGTAATTTTGGTGGGTAGGGCACCTTTTTTGGACCGAGAAAGCGCTGGAAAAGCAGCTGGTTAAATGTTAAAATAAGCATCCGTGGAAGATGGATTATAGCAATGGCTGTTGGCACCTTTCCATATTGAGAATTTCAGGTTAGAGTCAATGAATTCATTGACTTTTTGCTAGTGGCTGTGTTCACCCATGATCTGGAGTAGCTGCATCTCGACTCCAATGCATGGGAATCGTTTTTGCTTTCAAAACCAAATTTTCCGTAGCTCTCAAAAAACTTATATTACTGTTGTTAGGCAAAACTTATTCTGGTGTATGTGCACTCTTTTTTTACACACACTGCTGTCGAAACTTTGCCGAAGAGTCTTTGCTGGGTGAGGCTTTACTGTGTCATAGAACCGCATTTTAATTGCCTGTTTTCTCCAGGTGCTGATCTGCAAGAATGTTTGCCTCCCAGCTACACCTTCTTGAACTTTCGAAAGAAAATAGATGGTAGTTCAGACGGCTTAGTGATGTTAGCTTTGGGAAGGCAAGTACATCATAACTCTTGAGAAATCCTTGCTTCCCCCGCACCCTGCCAGCCTATTCTGAAGGTTGGCTTTCCCATAGTGGGAAAACGGTGTTGTTAGAAGCAGGGCTGGGATGTTGCTTGTTGATGTATTTTGTCCCGTTGATAGCTGGGTAACTAGGAAAGCCCCATAGGTCAGTGACAGAACATAATGCTCCGCACACAGAAGGCCCCATGTTCAGTCCATGGCACCTCCAGTTAGAAGGGATCCCGAGTCGCAATTGTAAGAGACAATACTGGGAAGAAGGGAACATTGGCCTAAGACAGATTCCCGGAAAGAAGTAGAGTAATGCTGAATTAAGTCCAACTGGTGTTAAATAGGCAGAATGGGGAATGCATTGTTAATGGAACACAACCCAAACAGGTGCACTTTTTGCCCTCCCTCCTAATAATAAAAACCAATTACCATATATACTCATCTATAAGTCTAAAACTTTATGCCCAAAAATTGACCCCAGAATCCAAAGTTGACTTATTTATGGGTCACTATGGAAATGTGACAGCAGCTCTTTCAGATTTCCCCATGCGGTGCGGAGAGGGGTTTAGCAAGGAAGAGCCAAGCAGAAAGAGTCCTGGGTGATTGATTGATATTGTAAAAGTTTTAAAAGGTTCTAATTATTTTTATAATTTGATGACTATAACCTGTATTTGATTGTCAGGAACAAACTGTACTGTACTGTACTGATTGATTGATATTGCTGTTTGTTTAAGAGTCTTTCTCTTGCCGGTGCGTCTGGCTGAAACGAAAGCTGAAACGATGAAGCAAAAAGCCTCAATGAGAATCTCTCTTGCCATACACACACTGAAGGAGCCTCCAAGTTTTACCCTCGACCTATCCACAGGTCATGGCAAAATCCATAATTTTGTCCCTAAAACCTAACCTCGACTTATACATGAGGTCGACTTATAGTTGAGTATATACAGTATGTGAAATGGTATCATTTTTAATATATAATACTTTGAAAGCTCTATTTTAAATGCAACAATTGCATTCGTACCTTCCGTTCAGACTTTTGCTAGCGCCTTTGCGATCAAGCTTTGTATGTTTTGCAAACTGGTCTCGTGGAATAGTTCACCATCCATTCTTTTGTTAGGTTCTGTATATTTGTCGTTACCGGAAGACTGTTTGAGAACATGTTTTTCTAGAGTTGGTCATGTGAAGTTGAAGAGCTTCTGTTTGGTCTGCCTTTGTTGATGTAGTATACAAAGCGGAACCCGGTTACGGGGGGAAAAGTTTGTTTCACTTCCCATTCTCTAAGTTCTAACTGGTACAGTTATTTACTCTACCTTTTCCCAAACATATTGATACCACAGCTCGAAATAAAGTTCTTCGTTTGTTGTCCATTTTTGAAACTGTCACACTCTTGACACAATGCAGACTAAACAGCCATCAGTTGTAATGATGGCCACTATGGCCCCAAACAGACAGGCCAAAATAAAGCTGCTTTGGGCCACTTTGGAGGTATGCTGTTTAAATGATAAGAGACCGGAAACGACGCCGAAGCCATGCTCCAGTCCTCAGCACTGGAGCGCAGCTTTGGTGCAGCTTCTGGAATCTTAAGCTGCATGCATCATTTAAACAGTATACCTCCAAAGTGACCTGAAGCATCTTTATTTTGGCCTGTCTGTTTGGGCCCTAACTTAAATAGCTTTGCACAAATTCCTGGACGCACAGAGGTTTCAACTATTATCAGTTGTGACTGCTTATAAAATAAGCATGTTCAGAGGCGGTTTAACTCTGAAGGCATATATTGGTGGGATAAATAAGTGAAGGTGGCCATTGTCATCAGGTGGTGCGCATGAGCTCCAAAGGCATCCGGTGGGTTCTGTTGACAAGTGCTGGCCAAAATGGAAATTGGCGTGATCCAACAAAATGGGACTCTTTGATTATTATTATCATCACTTGTGTATTATTTTCTTTCCAATGAGGACATTAGTAATGATGTGAAGGTGTTTTTCAAAGACAGCTACTGCCCATTATCCTTCCTGTCCTTCAGATTAAATATGAGGCCTCAGGCAGAACATTCGTGGCAAGATAAGATTTATATCAATTCGCATGGAAGCATCAAACAGGCTTAACTGTACCATGGATGCAGTGGTTCATACGTGTTTGCAAATGGTTCCTATAATCCTTTGTGGCATGCAGCACTACCATGGAACAGATAAAGTGGTTCATTAGCAGAAAGGAAATCTTTAAACCCAGGACGTTTGGGACAAAATATTTCAATAGACCTCCAAATGCAGTTGCAGTGTGCAGGCAATGAAACGTAGCAACCACTTCAGCTTCAAACCATAATTCCTTCCATTGTTACAGCGTGGCTATAAAACTGCCCAGTTGTCTATTAGATGCTGCTTCTCTCCTTCTTAGACTCTAGAGTAGCTGGGGTTAGTGTTACGTTTGGGCTGAACCTAAACCATGCGTAGCCCAAACTCAAATTTTTGAATCTGCTTTGACTCATGGCGGCTAACCATAGCTTCGCTGCTAAAAGTGGAGATGGAGGGCCTCTCAGTATTCCTCGCCTAAGAAAACTCTATGAAATTCATGGGGTTGCTATATGTTGATGGGCAACTTGAAAATGTGTGTGAAATTTGTGTTAGATGATCCAGAGCCATTGCAGATGTATTTGAGCTGAGTGAGTAGAGGTGACTGTTGGTTAAATACACAGATATGTTGACAGTCTTTAAAACTTCTGGGGAAAAATAAAGAGCTAATTTCCCCCCCCCCCTTTCATGGTTGTACGAGCTTGCTTTAACTCTCTTTGGGCATCAGTGTTGTGACTTTGAATGGTATGGTGCTCAGTTTGGCTTGTGGAGACTTACGTCTGGCTAGATTTGTCCAAGTTGGCTCAGAAATGTTGGTGGGATTTGAAGTTCTCCAAACAAATCCTGAGCTACTGGTGTTGGCGTCTATATGTATCTCCTTGTAAGCTAATGTCTTCTGATTCCATTTGTTCTCTATAATGTAAATGAAAGAACTTTATGTCAACGGAGGTGTTCCATTGGCTACTAAAATACTGACCCTTGAGGGTGCATTAGCTTAATAATAATAAATAAATAAATAAAATTTTTATTTATATGCCGCCCTTCCTCCGATCAGGGCGGCTCACAACATAATTAAAATACAAACAGTTCCAATAAAAACATATTTAAAACAACCCAACAGTAAAGCCCCAAAGCCCAACCTCTTGGCCATGAAAGAGAGGAGGGAGGCCCACAGGATATTTACCCGGGGAATGCCTGTTGGAATAGGAAGGTTTTGAGGTCCTTCCTAAATTGGGCCAGGGTGGTGGACGAGCGGAGCTCTGTGGGCAGCGCATTCCAAAGGGCTGGGGCAGCTATGGAGAACGACCTCCGAGTAGTGGAGGCCAACCTAGCCCTAGGCACCTTCAGTAGCTGCTGCCCAGACGTTCTGAGAGTGCGAGGCGGAATGTATGGGGAGAGGCGGTCCTTTAGGTATCCTGGGCCCAAGCCATTTAGGGCTTTATAGGTAATTACCAACACCTTATATTGAGCTCGGAAGCGAATGGGCAGCCAATGAAGATCTTTTAAAACTGGTGTTATATGGCTGGTCCTGGACGCACCAGTGACCAGCCGGGCTGCCATATTTTGCACTATTTGCAGCTTCCGAGTTTGGTATAAGGGTTGCCCCATGTAGAGTACGTTGCAGAAATCCAGTCTCGAAGTTACCAGAGCATGTACAACAGTTTCTAGGTCCCTCTGGGCCAGGTATGGGCGCAGCTGGCGAATCAGCCTAAGCTGATAACAAGTGCTCTTGACCGTCGCATTCACCTGAGCAGTCAGGTGAAGCGACGAGTCAAGAAGCACCCCCAGACTGCGCACGGAGTCCTTCACAGGGAGCGTGACCCCGTTCAGGACAGGTGGAACCACCGCCATTCCTGGACCAGGGGAACCTATCACTAGTACCTCCGTTTTCTCTGGATTCAATTTGAGTCGGTTTTCCCTCATCCAGCCCATTACTGACTCCAGACAGGCCACGAGAGGAGAGACGCCATCCCCAGTCACTGCATCAGTCGGAGACATAGAGAAAATAATTTGGGTGTCATCAGCGTACTGATAACCCCGCGCCCCATGTCTCCGGATGATCTCTCCCAGTGGTTTCATGTAAATGTTAAATAGCATGGGAGACAGAATGGCCCCTTGAGGGACCCCAGTTTTAAGGGGCCTCTCATCAGAGCACACGTCTCCCAGCTGCACCATCTGGGACCTCCCCGAGAGGTAGGAACGGAACCACTGGAGCACAGTGCCCCCGATTCCCACCTCTGCGAGGCGCCCCAGAAGGATACCATGGTCTATGGTATCGAAAGCCGCTGAGATGTCCAAGAGCACCAACAGGGACACGCTTCCCCTGTCGATGCCCAGACGGAGATCATCGACCAAGGCGACCATGGCCGTCTCAACCCCGTAACCCGCCCGGAAGCCAGTTTGAAATGGGTCCAGATAATCCGTTTCATCCAAGACCGCCTGAAGCTGGATCGCAACCGCCCTCTCGATCACCTTTCCCAAAAATGGTAGCAGCGAAACAGGCCGATAATTATTATGTACCAGGGGGTCAAGGGAGGGCTTTTTTAGGATCGGTCTTACTATGGCCAATTTAAGATCCGATGGAAATAGCCCATCCCTTAAAGATGTATTAATTATCCGGCGTAACAAAGATGTTACCGCTGGCCCCCCCTGGGCCGCTAACCACGAGGGACAGGGATCAAGAGAGCAGGTCGTTTTCCGAACACTTCCGAGGATCTTGTCCACATCCTCGGTACTCACCAACTCAAACTGATCCAGTTTAACATAGTCCACGGAGGCTCTGGACACTTCTACCCTAGGTTCTGCTAAAGTGTCGGCGTTCAGACCTTCGCTTATACGAGAGGTTTTATCCGCAAAAAAGTCGTTAAACAAGTCACAGCAGGCCTTAGAAGGTTCAAGGATCTGGTTCAGGGCGGGAGGGAGCTGAGTTAGCTCCCTGACCACCCTGAACAACTCTGCCGGACGCGACTCAGCGGACGCAATACGAGCACCATAGAACGAATTCTTTGTTGCTCGTATTGCCTCTCCGTAGTCCTCTAACAGTTGGTCTAGGAGAGCCTTGTCGTCTAAGCAAAGGTGTTTCCGCCAACGGTACTCTAGCCGTCGCAGAACCCGCTTCCTCGCCCGGAGATCTTCCGTATACCAGGGCTTACGTTTGGAAGCAGGCCTGAGAGGGCGCTTGGGAGCGATCCTGTGTATAGCCCTGGAAAGGCCGGTATTCCAGATACCGGTGAGGGCATCAACAGAGTCGCCGTCATTTCCAACCGTGAGCCCCTCTAAGGCTTCTCGGAACCTCTCAGGTTCCATCAGCTTGGTTGAGTGCTGAACCTCCTTGGCTTGTCTCTTGAATAAAGTGGTAAGTCAAAATAGGACGTAAATAATAATAGTAAGTTTGACATAGCAAGGCCACAGCTGAGGAAATACAAAATGAGTTGCATTCTTTTTTATCACATCTTCAAAAAAAGTGGATGTTTTTGACGATTTTTATCACCCCAAATGACAATGTTCCAAGGTTGCTTTTCTCTTCTTGGAGTATTAGGTTCCTCTGGCCATGCTGTGCCGAGACGACGATCCTTTCTCTCAACAACCTGCATGTTGTGGTTAGTTTGCTTCACTTATTATGGGACAAGGCATAACGTTAACTTTCAAATCCTTTATAAACTCCCTTTTGAGTGGCAGGCCATAGTGCCGAAAACACAGTGATCTTTGAAGGAAACTGGAATAGCATTCTTTCAATGCAAGGAACCGTTCTTGAATTTGCTTGTATAAGGCCCTGGTATTGGCAAGCGCTTTGTGGGTAGAATGCTCTGTACTGGAGCCGACCTGCCCCCGGAAGTTTATACAAGGCTCCCAGCTAATAGGAAGGCTGGGCTGAGAGCCAACCAAGCTCTGAGAAATTCCTAAGGAAACAGGAGAAGGTTTTCGAAAGATTTCAAAGCATCTCCCAGCGGCGGAGGCCTCCTCACACTTTGGTCTGGAGACCTCGATGGAGTTCTGTCTCGTGCAGCCTGGGAAGGAAACAGCATCTCGTTGGGCTGGACCTGGATTGCATTTTTAAAGATGACCCTGATAGTGTTGATGTGTTCATATTGTGTGGCGCTTTGTGGTTTTTTAAAAAAAACACACTCTCAAGAAGAAATGCAACAGACACATTTAAATAAGTTTCTGAGTCGAGCACGAATGTGTTCGGACCCGTACAGACAGGCGAAAATAAATCTGCTTCGGGTCACTTTGGAGATGTGCTGTTTAAATGACACATGCATCTTAAGAGGCCAGAAGCTGCGCCAAAGCTGCGCTCCAGTCCTTTGTCATTGCTTCTGGCCTCTTAGGACTCAGGCATAATTTAAACAGCATACCTCCAAAGTGACTCGAAGCAGCTTTATTTTGTCCTGTCTGTATGGGCTCTATATTCTGTACTTTGAGCTTCTTTTAGCCGACTTGCGTTGATCGCTGTCGTTATATTTTATAAAGATCGGATTCTCAGGCAGGGTACCCCAGGATGCCCCATTCGGTAATGAGGAGATGATGGCAGTGGCAGCTGGAAGCCCCAGGTGTGTGCCTTGTGAAAGAAGGAGGCAGTTTAGAGACTCCCGCTCTGTAATCTGGGTTTTACTGAAGAGATTGTTACTGATAGCCCTGGGATTTGGCATCTATATAAGTACGCAAGCCATGCTCCACTTAAGCTGGGGGGGTTCATGTCAGTTCATTTGCCTTGGAAAAGGGGCAGGCAGCATCCTGCATTTTGCTGGCCTTTATCCCAGCTGCCATGCATTGGGCAATCTTCAAACGGTGGCATTTTCTTTCATGCAGCGGCAAAAACTTCCCACCTGGCAGAGGGAGTAGGACTATAAGGATTGCCATGCTTCTGACTTGGCAAAGGGAGTAGGAATATATCATTTGCCATGCCGATACTCTGTTCTCAGCAGCAGGCCAGTCAGAGCCCTTTCGTGTCGGGTTCTTGCCAGTTGGATGTATTCTTAAGCTGCTTGCTGTTTTGCTTGGAGATCCTCTATCATGCCTTTGACTAATGATCATTGGTAGCTCTTGATCTTGAATTTGCCTTCTTCAAATCCATTTGCTGGAGGACAGAGGTATGCATACCATACGCAGTGTTGGCAATTTCCAGGGAATTCCCCGGTTTTCAGGTAATAAAAAGCTTTTCCAGGTAATTTCCGGGTATAAAAAATATATGGGGAATTTCCAGGGAATTAAACCTTCCCGTTGGGTAATTAAAAGCCTTTCCGTTTATGGGGAATTATTTCACTTCCCACCCAGAAAAAATAGTCGGAAATGCCTTTCCTGCCCAAAAATGGCCGATCCGGAAGCTCCCGTCCCCGCCAAAATGGCCAACTCGGAAGTCCCTGCCCCTTTTGCATTCCCATAGTGCTTTGCGGCCCCTTGACCTGGAGGTCCCACCCCTTGACCCAGATGCCCTGGGGAATTTGGGGGCGTTTGGGGGATTTCCTTTGAGGGTGATTGACAACACTGACCATACGGTGTTTTACATTGTTTGTTATAGTTAACTGTCCTCGAGTCAAGTTCAACTCATGGTGGCCCAGTGGATGAGATACTTCCAAGACCTCATAGGCTCCCTAAACTATCTCGCTGTCTCGGGTACGGTGCACAATGCTGTCCCATTGCAAGCACTTCAGTTGCTAGATCAGTTGGGTTCTGGGAGATGGGCGGTGAGTGGGTGCCATCTTTTCCTCCACCTTAGGCAGAAAAAACATTTTTGGCCCAGACCTGAGTGAGCATCATGTCATGTAGTGTGATGGTGTTTTGTCTCGGAGGTTGTGGGACTGATGTCGCTCTCCAGATGTCTTTGGACCACCGTTTGGAGCATTCCTCGCGATTGACTCTGCCAGCTAAGGTTGCTGGGAATTGCAGCCCAAAAGCATCTGGAGCGTGGCGCGATTCCCGGCTTTGCTTCTCAAAAAGAAATCTGCAAAACACAGAGGGTTCTGAGCAGCCATGTAGAGATGTCTTGCAGGGTTGGCTCATTTAAAGCTAGGTTTAAACCAAAAGACTTTTTATTTTATTTTTTTCTAAAATGGATTATCCATATGTAGCTTTTTAAAAGTCTGGCTATTACTACTATTTTCCAACCCTCCTCCTGAAACGACAGTGACTTTTTGAATTTAAATATTTTAACCTTAACAGTTTCTTGGCATGTGTCCATTAGGAGACTGGTATCCAGTGTCAGTTGCTTCTTTTTCATCATTTTATTTGATAGTGCCAAAATGATTTATGCACAAAAAGAACACCGAACCCTAGTTTCTCTTTCAAACTGTTGTTGTTTCTCAACCCTGGTTCCTTGCGAGGAAAAAGAGGATCTGTTAATCTGGACATTTTTAAAACTGTGAAGGGCTTCCCTTAGTAGTGGGACTCTCATTTCTCTTCTCTGTTACTCCCTGAACAAGATGGATGAATTTTCAGGCCCTTCCGCGCTATGCTGCGATTCCGCTTTAAGTGGACGACTGCATTTTATGGAATTCTGGAGTTCATAATAATACTAATACTACTACTAATAATAATATAATTATTTATAGCCCACCTTTTCACAAGGAATGTAGGCGGGTTACAACATGAAAGGCGGGTTACAACATCAACATCGTATTCCTATATATAGCTGTGTTAGTCTGTAGTATGAGTATACAGAGAGATTTTGCAGCACCTTTGAGACTAACTAAAATAAAGAAGGTGGCAGCATGAGCTTTCAGAGACTTCAGTCTACTTCCTCAGATGCATTTAGTAGAGAGGAGCTCTAGGGTTCCTAGTTAAGGGAGCCACTGGAGAAGCTCTTTGGCTAAATTTCAGCTCCCAAGATTCAATAAGATGGGATCGTGGCTGTTAAGGTAGAATCATGGCCCTTATAACTGTGTCCTTAATCCGGTGTCTCCACTTGGTGCTTTCCACATTTGGTAACCGTACTAGGAATATAGACTATTCACAGTGGAGTCTTCTGACACTATTACTGTCAGCGTCCCTGACAAAATCCAGCCCCCTCACTATGAAAAGATGTCCATGTGTGGGAGAGAACTAAAAATAAATAAACGAATAAAAATCTGTATATGCCATTTATTTGCACTGTGGATTAAATTAGGAAATTGCATGTGTATAAAAAAACACTGCAATGAAAAGACGCTCTTGTGTTAATGTATAACCAAACCTGTCCAGCTTTCCTTTCCTAATCCAGTGGTTCAATCTAAACACTCTTCCATACGCCTACTGTATATACTCATGTATAGGTCTACACATTTTAGTCACAGAATTGACCCAAAAAATGTGGGTCGACATATCCACGGGTCAATGTACTTTAACTCTCATATATATATATATATAGGAGTCATCCTCCTTCTCTGAATAGAGGTGTAAAAGTCGAGAGCTTAGTCCATCCTGGGAGCACCAAAAAGAAGCATGGATCCCTTCTGCTCTCTCATCCATCCAGCCTTTAGGATGAGCACAAGTAGTTATGTTTGCCAGAATTTTGTAAGTTCTTTGGCATCGTTTTCCTTTGCATCATCCTTTACATCCTTTGTTACATGCCTCTAAGTTTTACCCTCGACTTATCCATGGGTCATATCAAAATCCATAATTTTGGCCCCAAATCCTGCCCTCAATTTATACATAAGGTCGACTTTTAGTCGAGTATACTGTATATGACACGTCATACTTTTATGGAACTCAGGTTGCATGGTTTTCCCTATAGTGTGCTTGGCAGAATTTGGATTTTTAATGATTTATTTTTTTTTAACACAACTTCAACCTAGCCTTAACTTAGGCCAAAGCGACACATATCCAAGTGTCTGCTAAATTGAATTAAATGAAGGGATGGGGTGGAGAGAAAGGAAAGGGCTGCTTTAATGCATGCGGGGCGAGCAGAATAGCTTGCCATTTGTGTGCCTGGCAGGGCATGGCTCCTAATTGAGGCCAAACAGCTGGAAATCCCTTTTGTACTTCCGTGTTTCCATCTCTGACACGATAATTAAACCCCTGAGACACACAAACCGTTCAAACTGGTAATGCTCTTTGCTTTGACTGTCTGTGTTGGGTCAGGAAAATTAAAGCAAGCATAGAAATCCATCCAGGGTGGGAGGGGTGTTTTTGTTTTAATAATATTCTGATTTGAAAAGGCCATTTAGCTAGCAAAATACCTATCATTATGATGCACGGGGAGGGCGGTTTTGCAAGGATGCTTCAGAGGTAGTGTCTCTGCATGTTCTCTACGCCTTCTAACCAAAGCTCCCTTTTCAGCTTTTCAGAAGTGTCCAGTCGCTCAAAGAAAAGGGTGGAAGACATGTTTTGTCCTTACCTTTCTGGGATCTCCAGATGCAAAGCTTTTAAGACCTAGCACAGTGATGGCAAACCTTTTAGAGACCGAGTACCCAAACTCAAAGGTGTTCCCGGATCTGGTGTCACCCATTGCCAGGTGTGGGGCTTCCAGGGGATGGGACATCAGGCGTGGGACTTCCACCTTCTGGGGGCAAGACTTCCCCAGAGACAGCTGATGGCCTGGGATGGCTGGGAAGAGAAGGAACAGATGTGCGCCTGTTCCTTCTCCCCCCCCCCCCGTGCCCTCCCAGGCCTTCATCTACCTCTTTAGAGACAGCTGAAGGCCTTGGATGCCCTCCGCGTGCCCGCAAAAATGGCTTCGCGTGCCATCTCTGGCATGTTTGCCATAGGTTCACCACCGCGGACCTAGCAACATCAATTCGTTTACATGGATGCATGAAAAGCGAATGTGGTTGGAAAACAATTTTAGACCCTGCAGCACCTGAAATAAAGAAGTTGGCAGTGTGAGTTTTCGTTGACATCTGTCTACTTCCTCAGGTGCATGCTGCCAACTTCTTTCATTCAGATAGGAGTTTCTCACACTGGGGCTGATTTTGGCATTAAAGAGCGATTAAAGCATGGTTAAAGCATCCTACAAACAAAGCAAAAGTGGCGAGTCATTGCCCAAATGATTGTCACACGCAGTTGCGCAAATAAAGTGATACCGGAAATGCATTGTCACTGAAATCCCAAAAGTAAAAAGATGTGTGTGAATGCTTCTTTATGACCACTTACATGGCGGGGTTTGTGCAACGTTGTGTGAAACCGTTTCGCATAATTGCGTTGTTTTTCCAGGATATTCACGGGCTAAATTTCCGATCTCCTTTGTGTGCTAAACTCCTTGGTCTCCAAGGCGCTATGAGATCTCTCTACATACTGATTCTGCAGACTAACACGGCTATATATATTTGACTTTTAGACCCTCTTCTGGGTGAACCTAGCCATTGAGAATCAGGCTGGTTGCTAGTTATGAAGCACTACTTCTCAATTTATATAGTCTTAGGTGTCCAGAGTGGCCAGAGTTCCCCAAATAGTTAGCCTAATTCACTTTGACACCATCATTTGGTGATCTCCCTGCTTTTGTATGAATGTCCCCCCCCCCCCTTTCAAAAAGGTTAAGCCTCCTCTATTTACTAGCAGTAAGAGCTTTAAGCTAATATATACTAGTGTTTTTGGTGTCGTATTTTTGCTCGCGGTCCCAGGAATGTGACCGGCAAGAATGTCTCTGAAATTGAATTTGTCCCTCAAGGTGGAAGAGGTTCCTCACCCCTGGAATAGACAGTGGACAAGTGACTTAACTTGATATAAGCCTGTGTTCATAAACCTGGCTTAAGTCTTGTTCTGTCTGTGACTGAAGGCGTCTATAGCTTGAATATGATGACCTTAAAGTCAAAATATGAATCGTCCAGCTAGAATGATGTGCTAACTGACCTTTGCTTCTGGGATATATTAGTGGAAATGTTTGCATGATTAAGTCCCGCTTGTAATGACCTTGTTGGGGAAGGAGACTTTCTGCAGACGATGGCTGGTGACCCTGCCCAAGGCCCAGTATCTTATCTCGTACTTTTCATTTCCCAGGGCTATAAATAAAAGCAAGCCCAGCCTGTCCTTTTCTTTTTTAACTGGAGGCAACCCCATAAGCTTTCTTCGGCAGGTCCGTTCAAGCTGGGACGTGAGGGAATTCCTAAGAGGATTACGGCAGCTTACTCAATATAGGTCTTGAACTTGAGCTGTAGCTGCAAGACGTGGAAATGGAAATTACGTAACCCGGGGTGGGAGAAGACCTTCTTGCTGGCGCAAGGTGGGTGTGGGAAGAAATCTCGGGCATCAGGGTGGCCTGACATCTAAATGTTTGGTGGCGGCATTGACTAAAAATATTAACCTGAACTGTTCATCAGACTCTTTACAAGGCATTTTAGCCTTTGTGTATTTGACTAGGAGTGGCTGCTCTACTTCTATCTGGGCAACATAGATCTCTTAAGAACATTCTTGTGGTTCATTTCAGTGACAAACGGATGCATACAGCTTGATTCAGTGTTGCATCTTGTGGTGTTGTAAAGCTCTACCCATTGGTTGCTGTGAAGCAGTAGCAGCACATGGCAATGTTGAAGCACAGGCAAGAACCATTATTGCTAGATGCCCTTTGAGGTGCCCTGCTCTTCTGCCTCTGTTGGGGGCAGAGCTGAATTCAGTTGACTGTTGGATCTGGCTTCTGCCAAGTTCAGGGAAGGGAGCCATTCTTCTGAATGGAACAAGGCCGTTGCGTTGCAAGGAGCAAAAATCGGCAGAGTTGCTTCGTTTCAAATATGTGAAGATCAGAAACATTATAGTGGATGGACAGTACCGTATAACCAACAGTAGTGCATTAGTCTGTAAGAAGCTTATTGTACTTACCTTTTTTGAGCAGAGATTGATGGGAGCACACAACATAGACTCCTTGTCTAACATTTCTTAAGTTGTCCTACTTGACACTTAAGTACTTATTCGGAGTCCAGTTGGATAGGTAATGGAGAAAGATGAATTTATTGCTTATACAGTGTTGCTGCAGCTATGTCGGTGCTTGTTGCCCTTTTGTGGACTACAGATATGATTTTTTCGAAGAAAGAAATGTGGTCTTCATTTGAGCCCCATTTGGATGTTTGCTGCAGGTGCAGAGGTACTTTCTACTGTATTTATTGCTTGACGTTTGGTTTTCTTTCACGTGACTGACTGCAAAGCTTTTCTTCATTTTCTGGTATCTTTGAAAGATGTTGGCACATACAACAATTTTGTTACCAAACTGTTAATCGGTAACAATCTGGAATAAAGAAGATGGTCCTGCAAAGGGAGTGGGGTCTTAAAATGACGGGAACGCGTCTCTCTTTTTCTTACATAGGTGGTTGTTGTTGTGTGTGCCTTCAAGTCGTTTCTGACTTAAGGTGAATCTATCGTAGGGTTTTCTTGGCAAGATCAGTTCAGCGGAGGTTTGCCCTGGCCTTCCTCTGAAGTTGAGAGAGTATGACTTGCCCAAGGTCTCCCAGTGGGTTTCCATGGCTGAGTGGGGATTCGAACCCTGTTCTCTGGAGTCGTAGTGTAATGCTCAACCCACTACGTCATGCTAGCTTTCTGTATAGGTTACTAGTCTTTTTTCCCACTGTAAACATGCAATTTTCTCTGGTTAGCTGTCTGTTTCTTGTTTCAGTTTGTTTTAACTATTGGTTCTTTTCCAGTTTTTGCTCTGAATTCGACTCTTAGATTGTTCTCTCCTGCCGCCTTCTCAAGTCCATGGCTTCCGACACCTGCCTCCTCTGTGGCACATGGCATGGATTTTTCTTTTACAAGTTCTTGCTGTCGCAGGTCATGACAATCACAAGGCAGACTTGGGCGGCTTTGTGCTGTTCTTCAGAGAGCAAGAGAGAGAGAAGGGGAGGGATTCGGGGCGGCTGGGAGGATGAAAAGCTCTGCGGACAGTTTTGTGCTTGGCAGGCTGACAGCATTTATTAGAGGTAACCTTCAGGAAATGCCACACACAGGCCTTAGCTTGGGGCCCAGGCAACGTTTGCTACTACGCTCTCAGAAGGTTTGCAGCATTCAACAGGAGTTCTTCCTCTCCCTGCTCTGTTTCATTTATGTTCCCTAGGCTTTTTGGATTGCTGTTTGGCTTTCTTTTCTCCCTTTCCATCCCTCTTGCTTTGGTATGGAACTTTTTGTCATAGTTGGCGGTAATGGTCCATAATGCGGGGAGCCAAGGTTGTGGGTCCATTGTGAAGTCGAAGGCTTTCATGGCCGGCATCCATAGTTTTTTGTGGGTTTTTCGGGCTATGTGGCCATGTTCTAGAAGAGTTTATTCCTGGCATTCTCTGAAGAGGACAGCCACAGATGCTGGCGAAACTCAGGAATAAACTCTTCTAGAACCTGGCCACATAGCCTGAAAAACCCACAAAAAAACTGTGGGTCCATCTTTGTACTTTTGACCACATACTGCTATCTTAGCTCTGCATGTTTTCTTCTGCGCTTCTGTCTCAGGTTTAGGGAACTAGTGACCCACAAGATGTGCTTGGGCTGCAACCCACAGGGATTCTGCATTCATTTACCATCGGTTCTGCATTCCCTCAGCCCATACGGTGTGCCACAGGTTGTCCCCCTCAACACACACTATGGCAGGGATTGTGATTTTGTGGATTATATTTTTAAATTGTCATCGTGCAGACTATTCGAACTGATTCTGGTGCTCCCCTTTTAAAGACCAAAGATGCCATTCAAGCCGTTCCCGTTTTACGGAGACTCTAAGGTGAACTTATCATGGGGTTTTCCTGGCAGTTTGCCTTTCTCTGAGGCTGAGAGCATGTGACTTGCCCAAAGTCACCCAGTGGATTTCATGGCCAAGCTGGGAACCCTGCTCTCCAGAGACATAGAATCATAGAATTGTAGAGTTGGAACAGACCACAAGGGCCATCCAGTCCAAACCCCTGCCATGCAGGAACTCTCAATCAAAGCATCCCCGACAGATGGCCATCCAGCCGTTGTTTAAAGAACTCCAAGGAAGGAGACTCCACTACATTCTGAGGGAGTTTGTTCCACTGTCAAATAATTCTTACTGTCAAGAAGGTCCTCCTAATGTTGAAGTGGAATCTCTTTTCCTGGAGCTTGCATCCATTGTTCCGGGGCCTGTTCTCTGGAGCAGCAGAAAACAAGCTTGCTCCCTCCTCAATATGACATCCCTTCAAGTATTTAAGCAGGGCTATCACATCACCTCTTAACCTTCTCTTCTCCAGGCTAAACATCCCCAGCTCCCTAAGTCGTTCCTCATAGGGCATGGCTTCCAGACCCTTCACCATTTTAGTCGCTCTCCTTTGGACATGCTCCAGTTTCTCCACATCGTTTTTGAATTGTGGTGCCCAGAACTGGACACAATATTCCAGGTGGGTCCTGACCAGGGCAGAATAGAGTGGCACTATTACTTCTCTTGATCTAGACACTATACTTTTATTAATGCAGCCTAAAATTGCATTGGCCTTTTTAGCTGCTGCATCGCACTGTCCCCTCATGTTCAACTTGTGGTCTACTTGGACTCCCAGATCCCTTTCACACATAGTTTCATTCAGCCAGTGTCCTATATCTGTGCATTTTATTTTTCCACCCTAAGTGCAGTACCTTACATTTTTATGTGTTGAATTTCAACATGAAGGAGTACCGCATAGCTGTAGCTATTGCGTCCTTTCCAGGGTGCAAAAAGGAGCTGCTTGCTATTAGTTGGACTGGATGACCCTTGGGGTCTCTTCCAACTCTATGATTCTTTGATTCTTGCTTTATGCTGCAGGCCTCTACCTGACCATAACAGCCTGTTGACAGCAAACCAGGCCTGGCTAGTCGGAAAAGGTAAAAAGAGCCAAAGGTGACACCCTGCTTTTGCACCGTCTGAAGAAGGGCAGAGTGTGTCCTTTTGCTCCCCCTTGGAAGCGTCTTTGGCTGTGGAGTGCTTGGAAAAATCCATGGAGTGAAGTGCCACTCAGAAAGCCTACTCCATTATAGCAATATTTATTTCATGAGGTGAACTGTGAGTGAACAACTAGATGGAGGGAAAGAGAGACCGAAGGAGAGGACCCAACAATGAGCAGGCTGCCTCCAAACGAAACTCCTGCTTTCTCCATTTACACTCAGGCCCAGAATGTGCATTCAAATGGAAGGAACCCCACATTTCTCTATTTTGGGGGGATATAATTTCCACGGTGCTCCAAACGCTCTCCCCAGTGTCCGGCTGTCAATCCGAAAAGCTTGTAGGGGGAGATGGGAAGCAGGGGGACGACTTCTGGTCTCCATGGCAACTCACTAGAGGACAAATGGATCAATGCTGCGGCTGTTCACTGTCTGAAGCAGGCCTGGCTAAAACCCTTGGACTGTCTCTTGCTGACAGGCCCTGCTGCGGGAGCCATTAAGGCCAGAGCACCTCCGGGCGAAAATGTTCACGTTTCGCTGCGTTCCAGGAGCCGCCGATGCTTGGCGTTTCCTATCATGGTATTACCTAGAAGTAGTTCTCCCCCTGCTTCGTTTTTTCTCAGGCGTTTGAGATTTCCTATACTTGTTTAAAGCAAAAGAACGTTCCCGTTTACTGCCTTATATCACTGAGCATGTTGGCTAGGGCATCGGGGAGTCGTACTCCAATAAAGTAACTCCTCCAGTCGCTAGAGAAGGGGAGAGAGAAGCTAGAGAAGGGGGTCACAGTCTGTCTAGGATAGGGTTCCCAAACTGAAAACTGGAGTGGGTTCCTTGTTTAGCAGCCATCATGCTGCCAGGGAACCATGCACCTGCGGAAATTCGCTCTTCTTCATAATCCCTCTTTCAGGGGTTATTCAGACAGTGTCAATAATCCCGGTAGAACACGGGTTGAATCTTTGTTGTTCAGATGATTTTCAAGTGCATCCAATTCAAATGCACGCCAAAAAAGCCCCAAAACCTGGGATAATTGATCTTGGAGAGTTTTCTATAAAAGAGTTTTCCCGAAAGTTTATTTGCATCTGTATGAGTCGATGCGAATAAACCCGGGATAAACTGGGATAAAACGCCGCATGCCCCGAACGTGTTTCAAATACATCCGCATTGTCGACTCCCTCTTTATTCGCAATGCTGACGGGTGTGAGCGACAGAACTGACAGAGATGTGCATAGATGCGGTTCTGATACAAAAATATATAGTGTGAACCACAAATCAGGAATGTGTGAATGCGATTATCTGCATAGTTGCATTGTAAAACACAACATATACATGACCCCTAAATTTTCATTGTGGCAACCATAGTCTCTGACCCTCATGATCTCTCACTGTTAGCTAAACTGGTTAGTGTTCATAAGCATTGTTGGCCAAAAAAGTCTGAAAGACCGCAGCTGATTTATTGTATCTGCCCTTTCTCCAAGAAACGTGGGACTGTTTATTCCATTTTCCGTCTACTTTTAAAGTAGACGCTGAACTTCATAGCTGAACGGCGATTTGGATTCCAGTAGTTTACATCCTAATCTTATATTCTAGTTGCTTCTGGGACTATACCATGCTTGTCTTTCAGTGTTTTTCATAGACCGAGCTTCTGCTTCAGCACTTGCGCTATTTTGTGGCGGATGAAATCAATCTGAACAGTGCTCCTTCTCGAATATGAAAATCTTTGTTTCTAGAAACGAGGAAGCGACAGTGATCAGTGATGTGCTTTCTTCCTTGTGACTTTGTGTGGTCAGGCGGCATTCTTTTTGGAAGCCCCGACATGCTCCACCTGTGTTGCTACGCGGTGTCTCTCCCTTTCGTTGCGGTTCCCAGTGGAACAGTAGACCCTCCTCTGACCTATCTTAATTTGGGTTGTAATGGTGCTGGCGACATCTCTAGCATACCTATGGAAAAATATTTGAGGGACTATTTATTAGGATCAAGGATTGAGTGTTGAGCAGTGTTTACCACCTCATCTCCCAGGTTATATGTGCTGCTCAAGTAGTCAGATTTTATGGCTTGCAACCAGTGCTTTAGCTAAGTTATTCTGGCCTGTATGGCTTTCGTTTATCTACGAATACTTTAGTGCAGGGGCTCCCAACCTTTTTGACTCGTGGAGCCCTTTTTAGAATCAATTTCTATGGCGGAGCCCCTAAGAGGCCTACCCTATGTCTTACATGTAGGTGGTGTTTAGGAGTAGTGTTACAGGGCTGGGTTAGGGTTAGTTGAAAGTGCACACAGAGCCCTAAATGCTCCTTGGAGCACAGGTTGGGAACCATTGCTTTAATGTGTTCCTGCAATTTTTGTTTTTCTCATATTTCAGTGCTCTTATTATGCTTTCCTGTTCCCCCCTTTTTAGGTGAAAACAGCAGCGCCTGCAAGATACGCACAGTGACTCTCTGAAGGGATGCTATTATCCTTTCAGAATTTAATAATATGACACCGCTGTAGGTTTTGTTGTTGTTGTTTTAAGCTGGCAAGCTTGTCCTTCCCTCTAGGAATGGATCAATAGCAGGCCTTGTATCTGTGATCTGGAGGTAATTGCTAATGTCAGCCAATGTCAGGTGCTGTTTCTCTGTGCAGCTTTGGGTGGTTTGGCAGAACATTTTAGGATCATAGACAATGTGTGAGACATTCTATAAGGGAAAATGTGAGGTTTGAAGGCCTGACGTGGGTAGGGGGGTTTGCCTCCTTGGTCACATATTGGGAGAGAAGAAAGATGCAGTGATGTTTTTTGGAGACGGTTGTAAACGTCCATAACTGAAGCACATAATTTCCAGAAAGAGTTTGCGTCAGGGAAATGGAAACTTGTCGATTGGCTGACATTCGTAGGGCTGTGAGACCTGCCGATGGCGCACATAAATAAGCTGCAGATGGCAAATGGTTCTGAGGCTTTTCCCATCCACGGATGAGCGAGAGAGTTGTTCTCACAGTTGGAGTCACAGAATTGGCAAACTGGGATCAATCCAGACGGCAGTTTTCCCATGCCGTCGTTTGCGTAATTTTTAATACGAAACCAGAAGTGCGGGAACTAGAAACACCCCCCCCCCCCCCCCCCCCCCCCAAAGTTGAAAATTGCAACTGGAAGACACTTCTTGTTGGAACTTTCAGACGTTTCTGGGGTTTGAGGGGTTTCAAGGGAGTTGGCTGCTCATGAAGGCCTCCAAGAATGGTGATTGACTGAGTGTTTTGTGTTACAAGAAATGAATCATTTTTGGAGGTGTCTATGAGCTTCTTGGAGAGGGCTAGGTAAGACTGGGGGCTACATAATAGCTCATGTGGCCCACAATATGTATTTTCCGCAACCTGAAGCAGACCATTTATACTTGTAGCTGAGCATTACCTACATTGGTGGGAAGTGAATCACCATGATTTCAGACAGGGATCTTTCCAAGCCCTCCCTGAAAACACTTGGGGTTGGACCTAGGATCTTTTGCATGGAAGGCACTTGCTTCCTTACGGAACAACAGTTCTTCAGGTAGTTTGGACTTCCAGGACAGGTGTTCATCCAACTGGGGAGTTTGTGCTACTCCTTGTATGAATCTCTATGAAGCTGAATGATAGATCAGTTGGATGATCTATCATTCAGCTTCACAGAGATTTATACAAGGAGTAGCACAAACTCCCCAGGTAGGAAGATGAGGATCCACCACATCTTATGCGAAATTTCACTAATGTTAAAGATCTGAAGCTATTTTTGGTTTTCACCAATGTAAGAACATAGGAAGAGTCATTCTAGATGAGACCAGAGGTCTAGTCCAGCATTCTGTTCATACAGTGGCTAAGTAGTTGCTTGTCAGTAGGACATCAGTGCAACTTCACCCTCCATTTCATCTTCCCAGGCAATTCTTGCTTCCAGTACTGGGAGAGACGTATAGCCAACCTAAGCAGCTATGGCCTTAACCTCCATGGATTTATCAGATCACCTTTTAAAGCATTGGCAGCCATCGCTGCATCTTGTGACATCGCTGTCACAATTTAACTACGTGGTTTACTATATATGTTTGAAACGGATGTCTCTTCTGAACCGCAACTTTGAAATGCTACTTTAAGTACAGTTCAGCGACAGTGACCATATGAATTTTATGTGCCGAGTTTCTACACCCAGTTGGAATTTTTCCGCCCAAATGTTTGGGATAGGGTGCAAACTCTGGACCACTCAGTATTGCTAGCTGATTCCTGACAATTGATAATCCATTTTGGGGGAATATAACATGCCAGGGCTCCCCGGTTTGTCTTCTTTTGTCAAGTGTGACTGTGCATTCCAGTCTTTCTCAAATGTTCTCTTCAAAAACAAACAGACATAAAACCCCTAGAAGATTAAATAGAAGCTACTTTGCTCAGCAAAGGTGGCTTTCTTCCTCCTTAGTTCTGCAGACGAGCATTTTGATTCTCCTTGGGAGCGCTGAAGGTTAGTTAAGATTTAAAGAAGCAAAGAGCTGTGCACAGGATTTGAAGAGCATTCTGCCACTGCAGTTGTTCTGAAAGATTTCTGGCAGTGTAGTGAAACCTAAGGGACCCTCTGGTCTCCTCTCATATTCAGTGCGGCAATAAATCATTCATCTTCTTTGCACAGTTCTGTTCCCTCCATTGCTCTGTGTACACAAACCATTTGAGCCTTGGAGATTGGCCTCTTAGAAGGGGAGGATAAGCACCGTGTCAGTTGCAACCGGAAGAACCCAAAGGTTAAGTCATGAGGGTAGCCTTTAGAGGATAAATGAGAGTGAGTACTTGTTTCTCTTCCTTTCCCCCCTCCATATCAGTTTCTAAGACAGACATCCACAACTTCAACCTATGGTTTACATAATTCTTACAGTTTAACAAATGCATAATACATGAGTAGCTTTACACACACAAAAATGCCGCTCCACAAAATGTTTCAGTGGCATGCATCCATTTTTATATATTTATGCCAGTTGTTTGTGCTTGTGACCTCAGAGCAGGTTGTAGCACAGATACTGGCCTATAGTTATCTAGTATAGTAGGATCCAGGGAAGATTTTTCAGAAGAGGTCTTGCCACATCCTCCTTCAGATTTTTTTCCCCACAATTTGGAGGAACGGCACGAAATGCATCCTGGCCACGTCATGGTGGCCCAGACAACTGTGGTTCTTCTTGCTCCTCCAACTCACCAAACACCTGCTCCTCCACCTTCCAATTTCATTCCAGATCTGCTGAAATTCACAGTGGTTGGGTTCAACACCTGCATCTCAATATGCTCAACCTGGCGGCATGTTGACTCTGCCTCTGACTTCTTTGCCTGTCTCAATACATAGGATCATCTGAGTTGTCTACCCAGTGTGAAGTTGAAGGCTTTCATGGCTGGCGTCCATAGTTTTGTGTGGGTTTTTCGGGCTATGTGGCCATGTTCTAGAAAAGTTTATTCCTGACGTTTCGCCAGCATGGAAGAGAATGGGTCATATATACACCTATGGCCTCACTCTCTTCCATGCCAGCATCTCTGAAGATGCCAGCCACAGACCTGCGAACAGTCAGAAAAACTCTTCTAGAACAGCCTGAAAAACCCACACAAAACTATTCTACCTAGTGTTCCTACCAGTATAAATGGCAACACTACCTTTCTTTTGTCTCCCCACATCAGATCCCTCCATCCCAAGCATGAATTTGGCACATGAATTCCTCTGGGGCATGTCACTTTCTTATGTAGTACTAATCCATTGTTTCATGGTTTGAAGGGCGTTCTTTTTCTTCTCTCTCTTTTAGTATTGCTATGGGGATGAGTTCCACAGCTTTTTCTTCTCTTTCCATTGCTTGACTAACTATAGTTTATGTGCAGTTCGAGCTGAGACACAAAGTGGTTAACCTTAACTGTGGCTTCGTGACGGACGCCAACTTGAAACCATAACTTCTGAAACTGTCTTGGCCTGATGTCCAGACACAGCCTGAGTGTGTGGGCTGCTAAGAGAGAGTGGTCAAAGTAAGAAAGTATAGCGTGTTCTTTCATGCCTTAGCATGAAAGACAGATTGAAGGACTTGAGCCCAGTCTTGAGTTTGAGCACTGAAGACTAAAGCTTTGTTTTACCAATCTGTATCCCTGGGGGATTTTGAGTTCCTCCTCCTCTGATCAGTACTAGAAAAATAATCACAACCAAAGCTTTGTTCCTAGATCCAGGTCCAGGACATACAGTGGGGAGGTGGAAATGAGTGAGAGGTGTATACTCTCTTCCTTGCACAAAGAAAAGTATGGACCATGAACATCAGATCCAGACCTGCTGGATCAGGCCAGTAATTTTGCTCAGTAGTTGATGTCCAACAGTGGCTACTTTCTCTGGGAATGCTGGAAGCAGAGCATGAAAACATCCAGGCTCCCTCTGTTTATTTAGGTGTGTAAAGGATGTAATAGTACAACACTGAATAGTAAGTAGTGACATTATCACAGTCTGAAAGGAAGGACAGAGAAATGTGGAGACATGTGACAGCTAAGGCTTTTGATGGTGGCAACCCAAGGAGAATGGGAGCCTATCATGACTTCTTAGTAGAGGCACGTATCTGTCAGTTCTTGGAAAGAGATCTTTTTTTCATCTAGAGATGCTGAGGATTGTACCTGGGACCTGTTGCATGGAAAACATGTGCTCTGTAGCCTCCTTTCTATTCACTGTTTTGATGAGCTTGTTAAACTATTTGAAGTCTACTTGTTCAGAAGTTAAGTCAAGTGCCCGAGTCGGCTGGCATTTATAGCAAGCTGGACGGAGGAATGCAAGTCGGGATGATTTGTTTGTTTTATTTTCTTCCCTTTGATTTATTGCAATCTATTAGATGGCATATATATTGTTGCCGGGGCCAGCAAATGGGAACCCTTCTGCCATTAATCAAATATTGGTTTTATGGCCCAGCAGTGCCAAGCCAGCAGCCCTTTCGCAGGACGCTGTGCCTTGAATTTAGGCAGTTGCCAGCTTGCCCTTGATCCCAGCTGTTGCAGAAGAGTGAATCCACTGACAAAAGTGTGGCCTCTGGAAAGTTGTAAGCAAGGGCGATTTCGGAGCTGAAACAGAGCAGGCTTTCAAACAATGTGGTTGTGATTGCAGCTGTTGACTCAGCTGCCAAAGGGGAATCCAAAGAGGGGAAGAGGAGAAGGAGGAGGAAAATTCATCTTGAAATTTCTCAGGGCCAGCAAGAGGTCTGGCTGAGGGAGGATATGTTTATCAGCCTATCTTGATTTTTACTCTGCCGCTTGTGAAAGACTTTGAACAGGGTCTATGTATTTAAACAGCCCCCATCATCCCTGTATTAAGAAAACTAGCATATCTGGAGTGATAAACGTCTGTGGAAGAAAGTGCAAAAGCAGGCTTACTGTTGGACGTAAAGAAAACAGAAATAGCGACCCTGGAGAGTCTGCACAAATTCAACCCAGGCAATGAAGACATAGAAATAGCGAAAGAGTTCTCATACCCGGGATCGAACACTGATAGAAATGTGTGCGTGTGTTTTCCCCGCATAGATCCTTGAAAGGGAAAGGCGGGATACTGTATAAATATATTATTATTATTATTATTATTATTATTATTATTATTATTATTATTATCCGTCTCTCAGATATGTCCCCCCCCCCTTGGATGTGTTCGTGTGGCATTTCAAATGAATGATGTCCTTTTGGAGGTGTTGGGGGGGGAGTGGTGTATGTGTTTCTCCTTGTTAGAACTTCTCTGTCTGCATTGCTCCATTAAAAATGCAAACAGTTTATGATAGCTCTTTGGACATGTGATGTCCTTTGATACGAAGCAAAGTGGGTTAAATATACATGTAATAAAGGGGCTCAAGATGACATCCGTGGATTCCCTCCTCTTCCATGTTGTCCTCACTGCATCCCTGTAAGGTAGGTTAGGTTATGAGATAATAACTTGTGCAAGGTCGCTCATGGGGTGGTCATTTTCGTCTCTAACCTAGCCTCCCCAAATCTGGGTCTCTGTACACACACAGGAGAGAGAGAACCACTGGTAGGTAAGAAAATAGCTCTGTCTAGGACAACAGTTTGTTCCCAACCATGGTCAGTCATCAGATGCCTTTAAGAAACATATAAGCAAGTGATGAAAGTAACAGCTCTTCGTGGTTTTCCCCCTCTTATACTCAGTATTTGGAGACATGTATATGGAAGCGGATGCGGTGCCTCAAGTGGTTAAGATGCTGACACTGTTGATCGCAAGATCGGCAGGTTGGCAGTTGAGGTCCGGGTGATCGGGTGAGCTCCTGTCCCTAGTCCCAGCTTCTGCCAACCTAGCAGTTCGAAAGCATGCAAATGCAAGTAGATAAATAGGTACCACTTTGGTGGGAAAGTAAACAGCGTTCTGTGCGATCCTGCTGGCCACACGATCACAGAGTAGTCTCTGACAACGCTGGCTCTTTGGCTTAGTAATGGAGATGAGCATCGCCCCTTATGGTCAGACACAACCTGACAACCTTGCCAATGGGAAATACCTCTACCTTTAAATGAATTCTTCATTATATATAGGCTGCTAGCTGTTAGTGTCTTCCATCATGAATTTGTCTGATCCTGTCTTTTATAGTCATGCAAGCTAAAGAGAGCCAGTGCTTTCACGTGTCGGCGATTACCATAAGGTGAACATGCCACTGCGCAAAGTGTAGTTTCTTTAGCCTGCCCTGCCACACATTTGTATGACGAGAAGCTCTATTAAGAGATCTTGCTGTTCATGCTGTCAAACTCCAGGAGAGGTGTTTCTTAGATTGCACACAGATGTCGTGTTGGACCACAAACCCCATCACTATCAGTCAACAGTGTCAGTTTCAACAGAAATAGTAGGCTATGTTCCTCCCCAGGTTGAGGAGGGCCAGTGAAGAGACTGTGCAAAGTCGGATGTCAGTACGATCGGCCTTTTCTTTCCTCTTTTGTGCTATTAAATGGAAACTGTTGGATCTTATGGGGTGGAAGAGGATTTTTAAAAATATTTTTTATTTAAGTGCTATGTGTTAAGAAAAAAAGAAAGCGTGCCGGGGAAGTTCCATGATTCACATTCCTTGTTGAAGGCAGTTTTAGTAGCAAACGGCTGTACGAAATGTAGGAGTGTGCACATTGGTGGTTGATGGCTTCTCTATGGTGCCAAATCCACTTCAAGCCTGAGTCTGAATTTTAAAGGATCTCTCCAAGGTGCCGAACCTGTTAAAGTGATATAGTTCAACACTTTGGTCTGCTCCTTTTGCTATCCCATTGATATGGAACGGAAGCCACTTGCTGCCACTGGGTATGAGCTATGAGCTGTCTGCAGTAGTGTTTTGTGGGTTTTTCGGCTATGTGGCCATGTTCTAGAAGAGTTTATTCCTGACGTTTCTTCTCTGAAGATGCCAGCCACAGATGTGATGAAGTGTCAGGAATAAACTCTTCTAGAACATGGCCACAGAGCCCAAAAAAACCCACAAAAATCTATGGATGCCAGCCATGAAAGCCTTCGGCTTCACACATCTGCTGGACGTTTCCTTGTGGGCATCGACCTGACTGCCCATGCTACAGACGTTACGGATAGTGTGCCTTATCTATAAAATGGAGATATGATTCATGTCTCTTCCAAACTCTACTCTTGATAAACAGATTAACATCTCCACACCCTCCTATATTTATTCAGCAGGTGCCTGTTTTTCTCTTTACGAATGTTCATTTCCTCCCATGAGATGCCGGTTTGTATTCTGAAACAAGGCGAGATGCAAGGGTGAAGCACCGCGGAGTCCTTGAGGTCTTTATGGATGGGCGTTTATATTCTTTTTCTCTGCTGCCAATGTAATTGTGTGTGAGGCTTTGTCTAGTGTTACAATGGTACACCGCTTCGCTGCCTATTTTTAGTCCTTGCATAGGTAATTAAATGGTCCTTTCGAGTCATCGGTCTCTTGGTAGCGATGACTCAATATTGTGCGATCCCATAAAAGTGAAGCCTACTTTTACAGCCCTGGCTGGTAGTGAGGAGAGTCACAGGTTTTGGTGCGCTGCGAAATAACGAGGCTGAAATGAGTGTGTGCGCATGCACATGTGTGTGCGTGTTTGTTTCCAAATGAAAATAGCAGCAAACCAATCTAACCATTTGGGTAAAAAACCAAAATCAAGAGGCAACAAGAAGCAAACTAGATAAGAGAACTAGCACCTAAAAGCATGCAAAGCCCCCTTCTCCCAACCTTATCCTAA
>NC_056531.1:4227787-4282129 GCF_019175285.1 Sceloporus undulatus | reverse complement strand
TAATAATAATAATAATAATAATAATAATAATAATAATAATAATAATAATAATAATAATAATATATTTATATCCCGCCTACTCCAATTAGGACCAAGGCAGCTTACAGTAACACAGTCGAAACATAGTAAAATAACAATACAGTCGGCCCTCCTTATCCACGGATTTTTTATCCATGGATTTGAGCATCCATGGCTTGAAAATATTCCAATATATATGTATAAATTCCAAATAGCAAACCTTGATTTTCCATTTTATATAAAGGACACCATTTTGTTATGCCATTATATTTCATAGGACTTGAGCATCCACGGATTTTGTTATCCACGGGGGATTCTGGAACCAAACCCCAGTGGATCACAAGGGCCCACTGTATACAATAGTCCCACATTCTAGCCTCTCCACTTAAAATACTTAAATCACAGCTATATTAAAAATTCATACTGAAAAGATTAATTAAAACAAATGAAAACAAATAAAGTGGAGGATGTGCCGCATGTCATAGGATAGAAGCCTGGTTACAAGCCTCCATCATTCCATTTTCGCAACTCAGAAGGCTCTTTTTTCATGGAGGCCAGTCTGGCTAAGGCCTAAAGCAGGTTTTGTCTGTTCATTTTACTTGCTGTTAATATGATGTTACATAATATACTGCCACATGGTACAAATTGCAGGGAGAGATGAACACTGTACTGCAGGTTTTTAAGTATCATATATACTCTCGACTATAAGTCGACTCCATGTATAAGTCGAGGGCAGATTTTGGGGCCCAAATTATGGATTTAGATAGGACCCATGGATCAGTCAAGAGTAAAGGTTAGGGGTTTGTAACAAAGGATGCAAAAGATGAAGCAAAGGAAAACAGTGCCAGAAAACGTACAAAATTCCCGCAGGCCTAACTGTTTCTGCTCATACTAAAGGCTTCATGGATGAGAGCATATAAAGGGACTGTGAATAATAATAATAATAATAATAATAATAATAATAATAATAATAATAATAATAATAATAATAATAATAGTATTTATATTTTCCCGCCTCTCCCAGGGTGGATCGAGGCGGGATTACAAGACGATAAAATACATACAAAACACATCAATGAATGCTTCCAGACCAGATGACACTCTTGTCTTTCACTACAGGATGGTTCCTTTTTAAAAAAATAAGAATTAAAGTACAAAACAGTACATTGATAAGTCGACGCAGGTTTTTGGAGTCCATTTTTTGACTAACATTTCTAGACTTATATGTGAGCATATCCAGTAATTGTTTCCTTTGTCGGGGGTTAAATCCCTTGCAGATGTGAAAACTCAGAAAACCTTTATTAAGAAACCATAGACCCAGTCCAATACCAGTTTTACTATATAACCCATCACACCTAATTCCCAACATTTTAGGGCAGACAAGTTGTTGTGCAATTTGTGTGCGTATGTGTCAGTGAATTATGCAACTCCGACACGTAGGTCCAAAACACACTGCAGAAATAATCCAGTTTGACACTGCCTTAACTGCCCTGGCTCAATGCTAGGGAATTATGGGGACTAATTTTGTGAGACATTTCGCCTTCTCTGTCAGAGAGAGCTCTAGTGCCACAATGAACTACAATTCCCAGGATTCCCTAGTACTGAGCCAGGGCAGTTCAAGCGATCTCAAAACTGGATGATTACTGCAGTGTGTTTTGGACCATAGTGTGTGCATGTTTAGCCTCTACGCGGAGCATCACTTAGACCAGTGATTCCCAAACTTTGCTACTCCAGATGTTTAGGACTTTGGTCCTCCAGATGTGAAGTTCTAAACACCTGGAGGACTAAAGTTTGGGAATCACTGACTTAGGGACCATACAGACAGGCCAAAATAAAGCTGCTTCGGGTCACTTTGGAGGTATGCAGTTTAAATGACACACGCATCTTTAGAGGCCAGAAGCTGCGCCAAAGCTGCGCTCCAGTCCTAGGAATGGAGCGCAGCTTTGGCACAGCTTCTGGACTCTTAGGGCACATGCAGCATTTAAACAACATACCTCCAAAGTGACCCGAAGCAGCTTTATTTTGGCCTGTCATACGGCCCCAATGACTCTGCATTAGAGAAGGTCTCCTCTTTATTTGTATTGGAGATGACACTACCATAAGAGTGTACAATGAGTTAGAAACACTGACATTTCCTACAGAGGTCAAGCTGTGGCCTGGCTTAATGCACGACAGGCTTCTCAGTCAAGATTATTTTCCATGCATTAACTTATTCCTAAAACACCTCTTCCCCCATTTTCTTTATACATCGTCTATACATTGAAGAAACTGTCTCCCCATGGCTTGTTATGCAAGGAGGTCCCAAACCACATGGCTAGTTTTCCGCTATGCGTGCGAGCATCTTTTTTTATTTGTAATGCTAATGAAAAGACTTAATATTCCCTCTCTCAAGAATTTATAACATTTTGCAGGATTTGATTCCTTTGTGAATTTGCAGGGCTTCTTGCTGTTCAATTATGAATTGCTAGATTATTAAACATGAAAGGCAGCTGCTATTTAGCATGGCTGCATCAAGGCGGTAAACATGACAGATAATGAGGCTGTTTCTAATTTAATAGAGTGGGTTCATGGAAGGTTTTCTTATGCCAAAAGAATTCTATCCCCTTTCGCTTTTGGGTTTTGTTGTTGTTGTTGTTGTTGTTGTTTTTACCATAACCTGGTGTTAGCAAAAACTATTCACCTTATGATAGTTGCATGCATAACCTCTTTTTTAGTAAATGGGTATCTCACATCAGTATGCTCCTCATGCTTAAAGCTGGGGTTGCGAAGCAGTTGAAGCATTTATTCCATATAGTTGAACAGTGGCCTATGGTTTTTTTTCACTCATACAAGCATATCAAATATAAGAGTTTGAAGCCACTTGACTAGAAAAGGTCTTGCTGGAGGGGATGGTCAGGATGCTGACTTAAGCTACAGCAAGAGTGTCTCCTCCAGCAAGCCAGAGATTAGTTTTCCTCTCTAGCAGGTTAAACCGCGTTCTGAAATGTTGCACTCTGGTTCCTGGCACCCCTCACCCCACTCCCAATCTTGTCCCCAAGGGCATCTATGCTCTACATTCCTCCTGGACCAGAAGAGGTGGCTATCGATGCCGTACTTCAAACTGTGCCAAATGGATGCAACGGTAAACTCCCGGCTGGAGATAGAAAAAAATATGCAACGGTGGCGGTGTGCCATTTCCTAACACACACTAGTGAGCTGCAGGGGGAGGGGGAGGCTTCTGGTCCGAAATCCTGTCTTTTCTATCCAGTGTCAGGCCACATGTGATTGCTCTACAGAGATCTGTATCCAGAAATTTGAAGAGACCACTCTCCGTGAGACCATCTAGTTCAACCCCCTTCTGCCATGCAGGAATAGACAATCAAGGCACCCGTGGCAGATGGGCATCCAACCTCTGTTTAAAAAACTTGCAAAGAAGGAGATGCCAGCACCACTCTGGCCCAACTTTTTCCCCCCTGCAACAGCTTAGACTGATTTTTTTGTGTGGGTTTTTTCGGGCTATGTGGCCATGTTCTAAGAGTTATTCCTGAATTTTGCAGCATTGTGGCTGGCATCTTCAGAGAATGCTGCATGGAAGAGGTGGGGGTATATATATACTGTGTGACCCACTCTCTTCCATGCCAGCATCCTCTGAAGTGCCAGCCACAGACGCTTGCGAAACGTCAGGAATAAACTCTTCTAGAACATGGCCACGAGACTGTAAAACCACAGAAAACTATGGATGCCGGCCATGAAAGCCTTCGACTTCACGCTTAGACAACTTTTTTGTTATCTTAGCCAGTTGCTGGATGCTTTTTTGCTGCACAATTAACATTGTGGAGATGGAGAGCTCTGGTGCCACGACAAGCTCCCATTTCCAGAGTTCTGTAGTGTTGAGCCATGGCAGTTAAAGTGGAGTCAAATCGGATTCTTTCTGCAGTGCAGACGCAGCCTGAGATCACCGATAGAGTTAAACATTCCAGTTGGCGCAGGCGTGACCAACTCCTACCCTGGTAAGGAACTGAGAGAGACAAATAATGTCCGCAAATGCTTGAAGGCTGTTCCTTGCTGTCACAGCTTAGAGGTAAGATGCCAAAACAAAATTACCTCTCCACAGTAACAGTTCGAAGTGAAATATTAGTGCATTGTGTAACATGTTCTCGTTACTCCCCAAGCATACCTCTGAATGACATGTTAAGAGGCATTTTGACATGAATTTTCCCAGTTTTATGCCATGATTTATAGGTCCTGCAGGATTTTTTTTAATCAACAAATAGCTTGAGAAGACTTGAAGTCTCTAGCAAAGAATTCTGCATACTTTTGCAGAATTCAGTAGGATGGACAGCTCTTACTGTCAGGAAGTTCCTCCTAATGTTGAACTGGAATCTCTTTTCCTGTAGCTTGAATCCATGGCTCCGGGTCCTAGTTTCTGGAGCAGCAGAAAACAAGGTTGCTCTATCCTCAATATGACATCCTTTCAAATATTTCAACAGGGCTATCATATCACCTCTTAACCTTCTTTTCTCCAGGCTAAACATATCCAGCTCCCTACGTTGCTCCTCATAAGGCATGGTTTCTAGACCCTTCACCATTTTGGTCACCATCCTTTGGACATGCTCCAGCTTGTCCACATCCTTTTTGAACTGTGGTGCCCAGAACTGGACACAGTATTCCAGGTGAGGCCTGACCAAAGCAGCATAGAGTGGCACTATTATTTCCCTCAGTCTAGACGCTATATTGATACTGTCTAGGATCGCATTTGCGTTCTTAGCTGCTGCATCACATTGCTGACTCATGTCCAATCTGTCATCCACTTAGACTTCTAGATCCTTTTTGCATTTACTGCAAGTGTCACCCATCCTAATATGAAAATAGTGAAAACTCTGCACATTGCTTGGGTGATAGCAGTGGAAAGCAGGAACTTAAGCCGTGGACACTCTTTGCCATGAAGTACTGAAATTCCACAACTTGTATCATAGCCTTGCAGATAAATTTACACACCATCATTTTTGTTCCTAGACTCTTTCTCCGTTTGTTTCCCGTTTGTTTTTTCCTATTTGTTTCTAGAGTGTTTGTCCATTTACCTTGTGTCCAGTTGTTTGGAGCAACACTGTTAGAGTTGCCATAGGCACCATAGGCAACTAGGCGAGAGAGAGCCTGTGTGAAGAGTTTCCACGTCCCCAATTCACGATGGGACTGTTAAAGTGGTTTGGCAAGCCTGCAGCTGAAAAGAAGAAAAGGAGCATTTAGAGGGCTCTCCCCACTCCCCTGCTCCCCTTCTTCACTTCAATTGTCATATCATATTTGTAAAGGATGCTCTGATCAGATGCAGAGCTGAACTTAATTTTGGTGCCTCTGGCACAGGGGCAGGTGGCAGCCCTGCAAAAAGGGAACTCTTTGTGTTTACAGGGATGCGAATTTGTCTAGAGGGGACTATTTGCATGCCCTTTAAAAATAAAACTAACCTGACGATGACAGTGCCCAGCTTTGGGTTGGAAAAGCGAGCGAGGAAAAGGGGTGCAGTGGAGGCCTTGTCTCTGAATGTTGCCCCACGACATCCTTGTTTTCCAGCGCTGGGCGGGGTTTTGGCTTTGAATGTGAGAAAACTGACGGGTATCTCTGGTCTCCCAGGGGTTATCTACGTATTTTGTTTTGCAACCCGACGGTGTGAGTAACCCCATTCACGCATTCCCGATTTGTTGTTCATGCTATTTTTTTAATCAGAACTACATCTATGCGCATTTCTGAGAGTTCTGTTGCCCACACGTGTCAGCGCTGTGAATAAAAATGGAGTCAGTGATGCGGATGTATTTGAAACACGTTCAGTACATGCATTGTTTTAGCCCGGTCTATTCATATTGATCCATACAGCTGACAATGCATCTGAATAACCCCCCAGTGGCCGGAATCAGGTGTCTTCCAGCTTTGCTTACAGGGAGTTTTCTGTCAAACACTTCTCCATGAAGGTGGCTACGTTGTCACTAGTGGTGCCGACTCTAATCCAAAAAGTAACTTTTCCGAGCTCTGCTTTGTAGTACTTTGGAGTCGGGGGGGGGGGGGAATGGCAAAAATTGGTTTACGGTGTAGCGTCATTTTGAAATATACATGTTGACCCTTTGTCCAATGTCTAATAGATACAGTTTTTCTTATTTTTCCTAAACTTTGTAGGGGGACAAGAGGAGTGGTACGATTCTTTAAGTTAGGGGTGTGTGTTTTTCCCCTTGGTAAAAAATGGAGCAAATTGGAGCAATGAGGTTTGTGGTGAAACAACAGTGTTGAGTTCAAAAATAGACGTTGCAAAATAACTACTATGAGAATGTGATGTTGGCTAAGAACACCTCTTTCCGTACGTAACTGTGTGTTGACTCAACTGGATTGGTTGAGGGAATACGAACATATAAAATTGCTTCATGTTGCATCAGGATATAGCCGAGTAGTTTTCTCTGACTCAGAGCCTCAGGTGGGATGCTTTCCCGTCACCTTTTAACTGATCCCTTTAAGCTGGAGATGTCAAGCATGAGGAACACTGTCTGGGATCTTTTGCATGCGATGCACATGCTCTGCTCTTGAACTGTGACCATCCCTGTGGACTAGTGCTCCTAATCCTCCGTAGATATTTGACAGCTAAAATACCAGGCAGTTGGCAGAATTGCGTACAGTGGTAGAAGGATGAAGAGCCAGAAGTAATAGGATGGAATTACTGAAAGGAATTTTTTAACTGGCTTATTCTGGTTATTTATAGTACATTTGTGGTGTACTTGCGCTCAGCATTTATCATGAATATTGGGGGGGGTCTTCTGTTGAGAGAGACTACAGTCAAAAGGGGATGCTTGAGGAAACCTATTTTCATTAATACGTCCACTTAACCTAGGGAATGTCTACACTAGAAACCAAATTGGTTTGGAAACGATTTAATTGTCCCCCCTGAGAACCTACATAAAGTCATAGGTCTAGATCCGATTGCCAGTCCCAATAAGAATAGATTGGTTGAATCAATAGGATTTGCATTAGTACCACTTTAACAGTCAAAATGTATTGTGTCCGCTGTAATGGGGAATAGTACATGGATTTAGGCCATAGCCTCTGTGGGACCTTGATGGGAAGCCATTAAGGAGACTTAAATTTTGTGTGTGTGTGTGTGTGTGTGTGTGTACACACTCGTCCTTCCACATTCGCTAGAGTTAGGGGCACAAGACCCCTGTGAATATGGAAAAACCGCAAATAACAAAAACACCATGTTTTTAGCTGAGAGGACACCTCTCTAGGAATCTCTAGGTCCTCCGGCGCAACTCTGTGGTCAACATCTGAGAGAAACTGACCATAGAACTGCCCTGGAGGAGCGACAAAGGCCTAGTAGAGTATTGTCTCTAGGAATCACTAGGTCCTCCAGGGCAATTCTGCGGTCAACGTCCAACAGACACCGGCCATAGAACTGCACTGGAGGAGCGACAAAGGCCTAGTGGAGTATTCTCTCTAGGAATCTCTAAGTCTTTCAGTGCAACTTTTAGTTGAGGTTAACCACAGAGTTACACTGGAGGACCTAGAGATTCCTAGAGAGAGCATATTAATCAAATATGTGAATAATCAAATCCGCAAATATGGAGGGATGAGTGTATATATCATCTGCTG
Source organism: Sceloporus undulatus (assembly GCF_019175285.1). NCBI lineage: Eukaryota > Metazoa > Chordata > Lepidosauria > Squamata > Phrynosomatidae > Sceloporus > Sceloporus undulatus. The sequence continues at coordinate 4,274,506 of NC_056531.1, read as the reverse complement.
CTGCAGCACAGATCCACTTGCAGTGTTAACTGTAAAGGCTATGACTGCACTGATGCAGGGAAAAAAATCAAATCAGAATTCAGTGCTGAGGAAAACAAACCTCTTAAGTCTTGTTTTACAAGGAGAATGAGGCCCTGTCATGTTTGGGTTGGCATAACAGTTATGCTGTTACTTTCTGAATGGTATTTGATGGGTTTCACAAGCATAGATAAGTCAATGCTAAGTGTTCACCATGTGATCCAGTGTAAAAGATGTTTCCATTATTTCATTTCCTCAGATATTGGTTCCAGAACTAGAGAAATGTTGAGTTACAACTTTGGGTGAGGGCCGCTATTTTGAAGTCGCATCACATGGAAAATGGATAATATCTCTTTTCTATGTCTGATGGGATCTATAAAACACGAATAATACTAGAATAACTTGGATATGATTATGCCAACCCTTGTCCTGTTTGGTTTCAATCTCTTGTTTGGTAGTATTTTTTTTGGGGGGGGGGTGTTTGTCTCAAAGCCTGAAAGGTCAACATGAAATTTGGCACGCGTGTTCAGACACCACTTTCTGTCTCCTGGTTGAAACTTGATTCTTTCTTGTCACTTTCGAGAGGTCCGGGAAAGAAGTAAAAGATACTGTAATGCAATACAGCCCTTTAGCCTTAGGAGTCGCCATGAAATCCAATAAGCGCTTTTGCGACACAATTGTCAGGCGCTCAGGCCTATGGTCATTAGATACCTTTGGGATGGACTGGGAGACAGAGATCCAAAAGGGGCAAAGGGAGGATCTATAGGACTGGAGTGGTTACTTCCACCTCACCACTCCATAGTGAGACTTGAGATTTCCACTGAATCGCTGGGTCTGTCAGCTGAAAAATTCCCCAGAGCACTGAAAAAACCCTCAGATTCTATAACACACCCTGTGCAAGGCGGGTTTGCTACTGCTAAACCAAACTGCATGAGGAAATGATCTGACCCTGACAGCGGGGTTGTTGATCCTGCCATACTCTGTCTATCCAGCAACAAAAACCTGGAGTCCATTGATGCTATTGACAACTTAGAGCCCCTTCCGCTCTTTATCTGAACAATCAGCCTTGCTCCCAGGTAAAGTTCCTGAGTCTATTGACCTTTTGAGAGGGATGAGGAGTTCTTTTTACCTTTTCTACCAATTAACTACCTTCCATTCTGTAGCACGGCGATCAGTTTCCTTAGAAGACAAGGGAAGATCGCTCCACCTTATCTCATCTTCCAAATCCTGCAGTACCGGAACATCTAGCGCTTCCAACACTTGGAAGTCTGGCGGTGACTATGGAAGTTTTATTAATTTTTTGTACCAATCCATTTGAAGGGGTAACCATACCAATGCTCAACTTTTTCTTGCTTGAGCAATGAAGTCAGGAGCGTCAAAGCTCGGCTCTCCCAAAACATCTCAGGCACCAAGTCCTGAAAGACCACAATGCGGTTGTTAAGTAGCAGGTCGTTGATCAAGTTGAGTTTACTTAGAATCAGTGATTTCTTGGTATCTTGGAAACAGAATGAAATATCCCTTGGGAGCTTGTTTGTGGATAATGAAGCAGAGGGGACGCATGTACACATTCAATTTTGGATTTATCTAGGTTTATGTTGGAGCAAAGACTATTTATCCTGGTGACCATGAACTGATGCCCCCTCTCTCTGACCCATCCAGGACCAATTCAAGATAACTAAATAAATGGTGTAATGTAAATGAATGTTATGCAGAATTGCATCACAGTGGCTGCAGAATCCATCTTTTCTTTTTGCAGAATTACTCTTAATTTATTTTACAACGCCAGGCCTGTGGCTGAGCATGAGAAGGGATGTAAATCCCAATTTATCCTCATGTTTGTTGTTATTATGAGTTGGCCAAGAGTCGGCCCCTTCTACCTTTACTAGCTTCTGCCTTCCCTAATGCCTTTTCATGACGTGGCCAAAGTACGACAGCTTCAGTTTTGCCATCTTGGTCTCCAGCGAGACTTCAGGCTCGATATGCTCAAGGACCCATTTGTCTATCTTTCCGGCTGTCCATGGAATCCTTAGCACTCTTCTCCAGCACCACTTCTCAAATGAATTGATCCTCTTTCTTCACTGTACAGCTTTCAGATCTGTACATGGAAATGGGGAATACAGTGGATTGGATGATTCAGAGTTTGGTGTCCAGTTATATATCTTTACTCTGTAGCTTCTTGCCTAGTTCTTCCATGGTTGCCCTTCCCATTCCTAGTCATCCTCATGTAGTTCATGAGAAAAGCTGATTTTCCCTATCCTCACTGCAAGATAGTGATATTTTCCAAGTGTGCATCCACAGTCCTCAGAGAAAATGTTGAGTGGTTTGGGTTTTGTTTTGTTTGCGTGTTTAGTAAAATGTGCAGTACTGGAAAATGAAACAATTCTTGTCTTGTTGCCTGCATGAATTAGACAGCATAGGATGCATTACACTGATTCCAACAATAACTTTTAAAAGAGCAACCTATGCTTACTTCCAGCAAGATGTGTTGTGCATATTTGGGCTGAGATCCTACATCAAGGAGGTGTAGTGTAGCTTGTTCCCCACTGGCATCCTCCTTGCTTATCCCTGGAGTGATGCAACAGTTGTGCATTTATAAATTGATGTACAAACAAATATGAAATGCACAAGTGCAACATGTAGTGCAGGTCTCCTTGTGCATTGCTGAGCAACACCACATGCGTGTAGGTGCCCCATGTACAACTCTGCTTTTGTAACCTTCAACTGAATGCAAAATTCCACCTTGGACAAAAATGTCCAACTGCTACTTTAAAGGGAACGTATGAAGGCGCAAGTCACTAACAGGATGCCAGCCTTTGTTATATCTGATGCAAATCACACACACACAAAACAGGTCGGAAAAAAAAGTCTTTGGCATCTTAGTTTTGCGCTGGAGCCAAAATTCTCTTGAAGTGACTGTTGAATGCTTTCAGCGCAGTCTCATCATGCCAAGATGGCCAGATTCGAGAAGAATCTAAGGAGACGTTAAACCCTTTCACATCTCTAGCCAAGAATGGGCAAGTTGTAGCCTGACAATGGTATTGCCTGTTTTTGTATTCATCATCTGTCACCACCTTCATCCCGGATTGTCTCTGGAAGGCTCTCAGGGGGATGACTGAAATATAACCCGCTTTCTTTATGACAAAGCAAAACAAGCAGTGAAAAACAGCCTTTCCCGGAGCCAGGAAGCTGGGGTTATTGCAAGATACACAACAGTCTGTACTTTCTAATAAGCTTTGAAGGGGGCAGGGGGGGGGGGGGGGGGAGGAGGGCATGTGGAAAGGTGCTAGTGCCAGTAGTGGCGGGGAAAAGCTTGTTCTTCGGAGAAAGGGGGAGGCTGTATAAGAAAAAGGGGAGAAAAGACTTGAGATGATTGGGAGGATTTCACAAGATCTCTTAAAGTAAATCAAATCTGAATGTCAATGAAATGTCTTATAAGAGCGAGAGGAAAAACAACAATGGCTAGCGGTTAGGTTGCAAAGTGCACTAGTTAGTTGTCGAAAGAGTTACCGTATATACTCATGTGTAAGTCTAGAGATTTTAGTCAAAAAATTGACCCAACAAAACTGAGTTGACTTATCCATGGGTCAATGTAAATTACTGTATTTTAACTCCTACCCAAAAAGAAGAAGGAACCATTCCCTGGTGAAAGGTAAAGAGCTTAATCTGTCCTGGAATCACTGACTCCCTCTCTGTTCTCTTATCCATCCTGCCTTTAGTATACTGTATATACTCATGTATAAGTCTAGAAATTTAGGTCAAAAACTGTCCCAAAAAACCCAACTCGACTTATCCAGGGGTCAGTGTAAACATTGTAGCTTAACTCTTATATAAAACCTGCCCTTGACTTATACATGAGGTCGACTTATAGTTGAGTATATAGACTGTTTGTAAGTGTGTGTTGGAAGACGAGACTGGGAATGGGCCTATCACTGGTCCCCATTGCATCCTCATCGCTCGCCTTGGACCGCTCAATACATAGGAAAGGTGCTCTTGCCGTAGCTAATATTTCAGAGGACAGGATCAGAATCCAAAAGGACCTTGATAGATGGGAGAGCTTGGCCCTGCCTTTCAACAGGGATAAATGTAAAGGTGCCACATCAAGACTTGAAAAATGAAATGAAGAAGTACTGGATGAGTGACACCCTGGGAGCTGAGTATGTTAAGCTTGGAGAAGAGAAGGCTGAGAGGTAACATGATAGCCATCTTTAAATGTCGGAAGGGATGTCATGTAGAAGAATAAGGAAGCTTATTTTATCCTGTTCCAACGACTGGAGCATGAACCTATGGATTCAAATTCCAAGAAAAGATTCCATCGAAAGGTTAGGAAGAACCTTCTGACTGCAAGAGGAGTTTCACAGTAGAATAGACTTTAAGGATCTTCTCTGAAGGTCTTTAAACAAGTTGTATGGTCATCTTTCAGAAGTGCTTAGTTGTGTATTCTTACATGGCAGGAGGTTAGATTGGAGGGCCTTGCAGTCTCTTCCAACTCTAAGGTTCTGTGATTCTCTAGCTGTTTGAAAAGTAAAAGTAGACGTGGTTGGGACACAAAGAAGAAGAAGCCCCAAATCCACATTAGTGTAATGCCTTGTTTGGGCTTACCAAAAGGGCACAAAATGTGTGCAAGCTTTCAAAGTCTGCAGTTCCCTTTCTCCGGCAAGATGCTACGAAAGGTGTCCCAAAGCTCCATATAGTGAGTGTATTTTCTATGCAAAAGATACTAAAGATGGTACCAGGTTAGTTGTGTCTGTGGTGGCCACTTCCCTAAAATGTCTGTAGTTTCTTGTGAGTTTTTATGCTAATACGCTGTTCCAGATCCTGTCCAGCCATTCATGTATAGAAAGACCGTCCAGTGTATGCTAGATCCTATCTTGATGTTACAAGGAGAGGGCTGAATAGTTATTTACACTGGAGGGCTGTCTGAGCTTCAAATACAAACGAAAGTAGTAAAGCTTCACTTTAGAAATTATTTGGTGAGGATCTTCTTGTAGGGATGTAAATGGACTACAACTCCCATCAGCGATAGCCAGTGGTGAGAAATGCTGGGAGCTGCAGTCCACAAATATCTGGAGGGCTGTATGACTCCCTCTCCTGTTTTATATGTATGTTTTATGTTTCAGAGCAATTTATGCTTTGTTACAAGAATTCTGTACTAATTAGGACTGCATCCGCACTGCAGAAATAATCCAGTTTGACACCATTTGAACTGCCGTGGCTCAGTGCTATGGAATTTGAGGAACTGGGGTTCTGTGAGATATTTAGCCTTCACTTTAAGAAAGCTCTGGTGTCACAACAACCTACCATTCCCAGAATCCCATAGCACTGTGCCATGACAGTTTAAGTAGTGTCAAACTGGAATATTTCTGCGGTGCAGATGCAGCTTAGTAGCAGTATATTTTTGCAGTTTAAATTTTGTCTGCAAATGAAAATGAAGGATAAACTTTCCCAAAAGAAATACAACTTTGAATCCTTCGTTGCCAGACATATTTTCTGTGTTTATATATCTTTCTGCGTTTTTTTTTTAAATCACTTCTATTTAAAAAAAGTACAAATAGGCCTTTATTTTTGGCCAGTGTGCACAGAATATAAACCTCTTAGTTATATTTTTAGGCCTCTTTAGTAAGGCTAAATTGGGTGCACTGATGCCTTGCGGACCAAATACTGAGGCGAGACGGCTTTGACGTCTCCAGCCAATTTTCCATCTTCGCCAGCATACTTATCCATCTTTGTCGTTGCTTCTATCTTATAAGGCCCTGTTCTCTTGCCTTCAGTGAGCAATGAAAATATCTTGAAAACCACATGGTAGTCTTTTTTTTCCTGATGGTAACTGGAATTTCGGATGTATGTGGTTCAGTGATGATATGCTTTCTAGCTTGAGAGCCGATGGGGAGCTGCAGGGAGAGTGTTGTTAAAGGTGCATGATAAGGTTCAAGAGCAAGAAGCCTAAGACGTGAATACTGCCGACCATGCTTGGATAGAAATCCACCTGGGACAACTGCATGGGGTTTTCTTAGAGAAGGAATACTCAAAGGTGATTTGCCAGTTCCTTCCTCTGAAATGTAGCCTACAGCACCTGGTAGCCATCATTCCATTTTTGATCCATATTTGTCAACCGACCCCCATAGCAGAAGTGGTGACCAGGGTGGGCAAGTTCTCCCTCTTTGTAGCCCCTCTCTGCCATTTGGCCTTCATGGTTTCCCCTCTCTTTGGCTTGGGATGTTCAGCAACAGCAAAAATGAACTTTAAATGGTATGTTGTACGTCCCTTTGTTCCTACCTGAGTAAATATAGAAGGATTTCTCATCATTGCTTTGTTACATGTCCTTCTGTTTTGATGCCGTTCTTTTCTGTTTGTGCCAAACTGAACACATTTGCATTTAATACAAGGATAATGTTACCGTCATTCTTCATGGTCTCTGTGACTCACACAATTGTGTCTTGTGTCTGCGCTGAGCCGCGTTTCAGAAGCATCCCAATCTGAATCGCTTTTCTAGCCCTAGTTCCTTTATGTGAGAATAGCCGATCAGGACTTTTCTCCATGTTTCCAGCTGGCGTACACAGAGCGTTTTCACTTTAATTTTCCTTCACCATCTACTTTCCTTCTCTTGGTCCCCCCGCTTCTTCAGATATTTATTTGTGCTCTAAAAGGCCCTTTTAAAACCATGCACCTCCAGTGTGGAAGTAAGGTTGCGCCATCAGGGTGTTTCCAATTTTTATTCCGTTTGGGCAAAGACTGTAAGGTACACACTTTTCTGTTAGCTGAGGTTTCAGGAACCATGAGCTGACATCTTTGTGTAGCTCCTCATATGCAGTTCCATGGTCTCTCAACGTCTGGCAGTCTCAGTGCCAGGGAGGGGACCCAGTTTTTGTCACTTACCAGGGAGAGGGAAAGAAGAGGGAGTGTGCATGGAGTACACCCAACTTTTCCATGCCACAGGAACCCAGAACAGCTGGATCTACATGATCTGAATTGTTTCCCTACTCCCTCCCTTCCCTGCTTTTAAGAGACTAGGTCCTGGGGCTTGACAGCTGTTGGGTAGTGAGTGTTTTGCAGTGGGAAAGAGAATATTCCTCTGTGCCCCATCCAAAAAGGGACTTACATGCCTGTAAGCTGCAGTTATGCATGTGTAAATCACTAACGCAATGTGTGCCACAGACTCCAAAACAGAATCTCCCAGCTCTGGGTTCTGTATGCTTGTACATACAGTTGGCACTCTGTTTTTGTGAAAATGGAGGCTCGCCATATTCAAACCCCATAGGCTTGAATGGGGTGCGTGCCCGTGTGCGCATCCAATTAAAAATTGCGGAGGTTGCCTCTCCGCGGATTTCCAAGGCCGCGGATCCGAGATCCGCAGGTTAGGAGGAGCAACTGCATACGTCCTGGGAAAAACTGATAGGGTCCATATCACATTTGAGAAAGAATGGCCCACTCCTGCACTGCTTTCTGGATTTTAGTGCTTGAAAGTGAGCAGTTTGTTAAACTAAACCCTGATTTAAGATGGACATGGACCACAGGGAAAGCATCTACCCATGCAATGTGTTCATGGCTGGCCGGCCAAGCAAAAACATTCCACACCACAACATTTTGTTACTGGTTCCAATTGTTTAAAGATATTACTATCTTGTCTCCCTATCAAATACTTTCTTGGGGTGGCTACCAAATATTTAAAAAATGTAAAAAATCATAATAAAACCAGAGAACCAACAGAGTGCAATGACTACAGTAGTTTTCTACACGACAGCTTTCCACCCACGTTGGGCGACACTTTCTTTCTTCTTTAGCTAGCCTGACCTTTAGCCCATCTGTGCCATCCATCATTGACATGCTAATGTTACATACAGATGAGCTGCTACACATGGTTAGCAGAATTAAATATTGCACAGGCCACATGGAAAGGTTCCAATGGACTTTCCCTGCGGCGGTGACCTTGCATAAACCAGCCTCAGAGTGCCAAGTATAACTTTAGGTGAGCTATAAATATTAAATGATGCCGGCTCTGTATCCTTCTGTCTGTCTGTCAACAGAAACACTGGTCCATGCCAACGTTGGGTTCATTGGGACCATTTGAAACTGTCTCTTGGGACTGTTGTTTGTTTCGGAGCTGCTGGCTGATTTTCCTTTTACGCAAAGGTTCAGGCTAGTCAATTAACATTTTAAAATCTGCTTGCATTTTACCTGGAGTGGAAAGCTTTTGCACTATGGTCTAGTGCATATGTATTTAATTATGCTATAAAACGGGGTTTTCAAGGTGTATGGAGTTCTTGTTCTTCTTCGTGACTCATGCATGTCTCCGTGACTCATACAAATGGGGTTATCTGCACCTGAGCAGTGCCTCACTCACCCAGTTTTCGGTCTTTTGGTCGCTAACAACAAGCCAGTGTTCCATATCCCCTGAGCATGTTCTATCTGCATTGGAATGGTTTACCTCCCCTTTGTGATTTCTTTGCAACTCTAAATATTTTTTGTACTTCTGCAAATAAAAGTTCCCAAAAAATAGAGTTACAATGCAGACAGAACATCCTCCGAACTTGGGCATGTCACACTTATCTTGCCAAGGAAAGCCCGTGATAGGGTCACCGTAAGTCGGAAATGACTTGAAGGCACACAGCAACAACAACAGATGTCTGCAAACATAGATTTCCCCCCTCCCTGAGCCTGGTGATCCCTCTCTCTTCTGGGGAGGTGTTGTTTTGGCTACCCTGGAATCCATACTTGAAGAATGAGTTCATTATTGCGGTATAGGATGGGAATTTTCTTTGTGGGGCTCCCGCCCCAAAAGAAAACATTCGAAAAGAATCAGCAACCCACAATAGGATCCAGCCAGAACAATTCACGGAGTGAAGCGTTTTGTATTTAAAAAAAGAAAAGTAGTATTTCTGTGAAACTGGGAGTCTCCGGATGATAAAAATCTACCCTCTTTAAAGGAGTGTTTAGTGCCACAAAAGAAATGGTTTGAAAATGAAACAAAAGTTAGGATGTTGGGCTGAGTTAGTCATCCGAGAGCTGAGACTTAGAGAGGGTTTTTGTATTGGTTTTTGGGTTTGTGTGTGTGTGTGTGTGTTTTTGGAGCAAAGCTATTTAAATGAACAGCAGCAAAAAAGAGAGGCCCAGTGGTTGTGTCAATTCACGCACAGTTGGCTTGGATGGCCGCCAGGGTCACCATAGCTACAAAGAGCTACTAGCTGCCAGAAGTGAATGGGCGGTTTGTGGCGCGATGGCAGAGAGGAACCACTCCTACGACGGGCTTCAAACAAGGCAGTGGGGGCATCTATATCATATTATATCTATATATATATATATATATATATATATAAAATTTTGGAGGCTGCCTAGGATCCTGAGAGTAGTGTCTGTGTGTGTGTGTGTTGTGCACCTTCAAGTCATTTCCGACTTCTGGCGACCCTGCGGTGAACCTATCGCGGGGTTTTCTTGGCAGGATTTGTTCAGAGGGGGTTTGCCCTTGCCTTCCCCTGAAGCCAAGAGAGTGTGACTTGCCCAAGGATACCCAGTAAGTTTCATGGCCAAGCTAAGATTCAAACCCTGGTTTCCAGAGTCGTCGTAGTCCAACACTCAGACCATTACACCACATTGGCTCTCCCTGAAAGTAGTAGCTGTGGGCTTTTAGGTTTTCATTTCTGGCTTAGGTTTCTTATAGTGGATGTGGATCCAGGAAAGCATTGTTTTGGTGTGTCAGAGTCCAGCAGCAACTCTCAGAATTGTCCATCTGAGTGCAGCCAAAAAATGTTTTCCAAGTTCTGAGCTATTTTGAGGCATGCCATTTCTATACATAGAGATTTCATTTGGTAACCATAGTTTATAAGCTGCCATTTACACTTTTGGACCTCATGAATTTGTCTCCTTCCCCCGGCAAGCCATGTTGATGCTGCCACAGGTTGCTATCACATTCAGTGAGTAAATGATTTGGTTTGTTTGGAATCTTTTTATGCTGTCCTTCGATGGTCTATCAAGATGGTTGCTGGTTGTCATCTTTCGTCATGTCAACTTTGACTTACGGCAACCCTATGAATAAGAGACCTCCAAAATCCCTGGTCAACAACTGCCTTGCTCAAGTTTTGCAAACACAAGGCTATGGCTTCCTTGGTTGTTCCCATCCATCTGCAGGGAAGTGTCCCACCTTCCCCCCTGTCTCCTACTTTACTTTATTGTTTTTTCCAGTGAGTCATGTTGTCTCGTGATATGTCCAAAGTATGACAACCTCAGTCATCTGGCTTCTAGTGAGAGTTTGGGTTTGATTTGTTGTTGTTAACTGCCCTTGAGTCGACTTCAGTTCATGGTGACCTTGTGGATGAGACATCTCCAAGACCCCCTGTCTTGAACTTCTCTGCTCAGGGCCTGCGGTCCTAGGCCTGTGTCTTCCCTGATCGAGCCTAACCATCTGGCATGTGGTCTTCCTCTCTTTCTGCTGTCTTCCACCTTTGTTAGCATCATTGTCACATCAAGCAAAAGTATTTTCAAATTCTATGGCTGTTATTGCATTGTTTGCATTGCTTAATTTCTAAAATTAGAAATGTTGACAATCAGGAGTTTGGAGGATGCGCTTAAGGAGATTACTACGCATGGTTTTAGAATGAAGATTATAGTCGTAAAATTGCACCTTTGGCGATGCTTATCTCACAACTTCATCTCATTCCCATAGCTGCTGTCTGCCAAGTGGGGCCAAGGCATCCTTTTTCATTGACAGGGGAGACCTGTCAATAGTTCCCAATTACACGGCTGTCCCAGGACTCCTCAAGTGCAAAAACGCCATTGCTGCGGCAGTTACATGATTGGCAGTCACTTGGGCTGCATCCTCACTGCAGAAATGATCTGGTTCGACGCCACTTTAACTTCCACGGCGCCATGCTACGGAGTTGTGGTGCCCCAACAAACGACAATTCCCAGAATTCCATAGCGTGACGTCATGGCAGTTAAAGCGGTGTCAAACTGTATTATTTCTGCAGTGAGGGTGTAGCCATGGTGTCACAGTCTCTTCCTCTCCCCTGTATCCCTTCCTCCCCACGATTTCCCACGAGCATGATTCTCTTTTTTTGTATTGCTTTTCTTTTCTTTTTTTACTTTTCAAAAACTTAAATTGCATTACTCAAACGGCGGAATTGCATTAAAAATAAAATAAATTAAAATAATGGCATGCTGGGTAGGGCATAGGGCAGAGAGTAGGGTTAAGGCGGTGTGTGAAAGGAGAGTGTGATGGCAGCAGCTGCCCCAGTTGCGTAATTGTGAAGATGTGCGATAACGGCTGTGCGATAGTGACACAAAACTGGCATGTTTGCATTTTCATTAATTTGCGTGATTGTGGCGAGACTGGCACTCACGTGATAAAGTCCATAGTGTATGCTGCAGCTATTGGGAGTTTGCATCTTCCAGGCCACGATCCTCAGGGCCATTTGGCTGGTTTGAGTCTGAAACATAGAGGTCAGAAAATGTGTACGAATGAGAGTGTGCATATATGCCTCCAGAGAAGGGGCATGGAGACAAGTCCAAGCAGCATGCTACCTTTGAGAACAAAAAGGTTGCCCATCCCTGAGGAAGATTGGCATGGAACTCAAACAAATGGGATCTCTTATGTGTTATAATTGGCACGTGTGTGAAATTTTGACTTTCTCCCTTTAAGATCCAGCCACTTTGTTCTCTCTGCCCATCCCTCTTTGCCTTTCTGAAAGAACAGAAGCATTCATGAGCCGGAGCTAATAATTCCAGAGAGTTGAGTTGCTCCCCGAGGCCCTTTATCTGGAAATAAAAAGGCTCTCCTTAGCTCCTCTGCTTCACTTTCGGAATACAAGTGCTTTCCCCTCTCCGGTTTCCCGCAGGCCCGTCACACTGTTCAAATTGAAATATCAAGATGTCTGAAGCAGCAGGATGCTGTATCAGTGTGTTGACACCTGGAGGAGCGATTTTTCTATTAGCTTTTATTTAAAATAAAATAAGCCCTTTGGTTTTGTGAGCAGAATGCATGTTAAATAATGTATGAAGACCTTGTTCCTGACGCAAAGCGTCCTTTCTCCCCTTCCCTTCCCTGCTTTTCTTGGATTAGGACTTAGCGGCAGTTCTGAAATTAATTATAATTAAGAGGGAGGTTGTCTCACTAATAAAATAGGGAATAAATATTGAGCTCTAAACAAAGCTGAGAAGTGGTAGACAGGGCAGGGGTAGACTCACTGAATGCCATCTTCTGTGGTCTGCTTATTTCATGTGCCCACGCCCCAGCACTGTGTGTTTTGTGCATTAAACATGATGGCATACTCAGCTTCGCTTTAGCAGATTGGTGTGTTTGGGACAGGGATTGAAGTTGAGACCATCTGCAACTTGCTCTGTGTTTGAGCAATGGCTCCTTGTAACGGAGATTGACAAAGCATGGCCTGCAGACTGCATGCAGCCTCCAAGGTATATATTATGTGCCTTTAACATGCTCCCCGAGTTTTTAAAAATGACATTGCAACATGCTGCCAAACTTCAGTGGCTAACTACTCAGTGTACTAGCTCTGTTGTTGGGTGTTAAAAGAAACTAAATGCCATGCTGCTGACTATTCCATTGGTTATGACCCTTTCACATTACACAGTTATGGCACCATGATTCCGTTTTAACCATCATGACAACATCCTCCAGAATCCTAGGATTTGCAGATGAGGGAGGATTCTTTGGAATTCTCAGCCAAAGCGCTCAAAAGTGCCTCCCAAAAACTGCCAATCCCAGGATTCTATAGAATGCAACTATGGCACTTAAAGTAGAATCATAGTGCTATAATTACCGTGCACCCGCGTCATATGCTGCGCTGGAAGAAGCAACGGCGTATGCGCCCATGGTGCGCGCACAAGCCCCATTGTTTTTAATGGGGCTCCACCATATGCGGTATTTCCCTTATGCGGGTGTGTGTGTCTGGAATGGATCCCTCACGTAAGGGAAGTGCGCATTGTATGTAGTTCGAAAGGACCCCATAGTACATTTAGTTGTTAGTATTGTAACAACTGTCAACATGTTTACATTCGATTTAAGTACATTTAAAGTTCATTTATATATTTTAGTGGGCTGTAATCCCACCTCAATCCATCAGAGAGAGGTAGGAAAATATAAATAAACAATGATAATAATAATAATTATTATTATATAAGTAGACATATAATAATAATTAACCTAGTATGAGCCGTATGCAGAGAAGCCAGTCTCCTTTTCTTAGGCTGCATCCACACTGCAGAAATAATCCAGTCTGGCACTACTTTAATTCCTATGGTATAATGTTATAGAACTGTACTTTGTTGTGGCACCAGAGCTCTCTTAACAGAGAAGGCTAAATGTCTCACAAAACTACAGCTCTCAGCATTCCACAGCATTGGGCCATGGCAATTAAAGTGGTGTCAAACTGGGTTATTTCTGCCGTGTGGATGCAGTCATGGTAATTCAGCCCGGGAAAGGAACATAGTAAGCAGTTAGGAGGGGTAGTGCTTGCAAGGGGTTTTAACAGTGAAACTGATGCTTGTATGCCGTCAAAAGATGTGCTTCTGTGCCGATCTGTTGCAATAAATTCTTTCCATGAAGTCTGGTTACTGAGTTGTATAGAGGCAAGGCATTACATTAGCGCTGTGTCTAATGGCACACAACTGGACTGAAGCTGAAAGGACGTTCAGCTGCAGATATGCAGAGATGTGAAAGAGAAGAAGTCCAAAGCTGCACCAGGCATATAAGAGCAAACTGAAATGTTAGGAGAATGACAGATTCGTTCAAGGAAGAACCTTTTGATGACGAACTGACTTTCTTAGAAGAAGAGGTGGAAGCTGCTCTCAAAGCACTTGGGAGAAATAAGTTCCCAGGAACAGATGGCATACCAACAGAGCTACAGAGGCGGAATCCATCCAAATTCTGACAAACATCTGCCACCAAATGGGGAAACAAAAACAATGGCTCACAGGCTGGAAATGCTCAATATATAGTCCAATCCCTAAGAAAGGAAATGTTAAAACCACTAGACCATTGTATTATCCCTTGTGGAAGCAAAGCGATACCCGAGATTTTACAAGAAAATCTATTACTATATATGGAGCACTATATGGCATCGGAGCTGGTTTCAGAAAAGCAAGAGGTGCAAGAGATCATATAGCAAGCTATGTTAGCTAATGGAGTGCTCCATTTCATGTCTGCTACGCTCTGCATTTATCCTTAGGCCATGTCCCTTGCACTTGCCCAACCTAAAAAGTGACCTCTGGTCCCATAGAAATTGTCCGTTTCACTTCATTGTTTCAGAGGCTGTCAAGGTAGCCGATGGGAAGCTGCCTGGATGTCTTAAAACAAGTAAAATTGAAAGAGGAAAAGAATTCAGAGATGTAGCCGTGTTAGTCTGTAGAATGAGTATGTAGAGAGATCTTGTAGCACCTTGGAGACTCACTGAAAGAAAGAAATTGGCAGCAGGAGCTTTCGTAGACTTCGATCTACTTCCTAAGATGCATTTAGCGAAGTAGACTTTATGCTACAAAAGCTCACGCTGCCAACTTGTTTACTTCAGTTAGTCTCAAAGGTGCTGCAAGACCTCTCTGCATACTGAAAGATGAATTGGACTTAACTATAGACCTGTACACATGGGCCGAAAGCCCCATGCTCACTGTGGCCCAAGTTGTCCTGTTTGGATGACACAGATGAGACAGAACAGATCTGGTGTGATCCTGGCCCAAAGGGGCCTTAACATGGTGTAATAAGATCCACTGTTTGTCCACGGTGATAGCCAGTAGTCTGGATTGCTCTGTTTGCATTTGGTGAGAAGACCACTATTCTGGCCTGCTATGTTAGACTGGGGCACCTGATTACATTGGCACCCTGTTTTGGCTGTTATGGACCATGACAGGGGTCTTCTTACCAGACGTGATGGCGTTGGCCGGAGGCATGGGGTGGTAGCTGATCCATGGGGTGGCAGTGGGCGGGCATGTAAACACTTATTTGTTGCTGTGCCAGGCCAGGGATTAACCTGTGGCAGGATCTGTGGAAGGATAGCATAGACTTGGCTTAGGGCCTAAATTGTTGCCCCAAAGGTGGGTCGCCACTTTTGTATGGAAATTGTGATTACATGTAATAGTTGTTGAAAATATGAAATAATAAATGATAAGGGTAATAATGATGATATGACTGATAAGTTGGTTTGATATGATGACGATGATATAATTGCTACGGATTTAGGGAAAGTGGGACTACATTACACTTAGGCCACTGTTAGTCATTTCCATGACAGTCGACTTCGTTCTTTTATTTTACCTTGTCCTCCACCGCCAAACTGTTTGTATTTTCAGGACACCTTTGTTTGCGTCTTCATTTCAATGTCTTCTCGTGATTGCTTTCTGCAGGGTCACTGTAGGTAACAGGTTGTTTTGTTCCTTTGCTTCAGAGCCGTCTCCATGTGCAGCTGTGTAATAATACCATCGAAGCAGCGGCTGAAAGGCTTTTTAAATAATCCAGAGTGACACGGAAATGACATCCATCTATAAATCGGTCCAAACCACAAACATCTGAGAAAGATTTGCACTTAATCCAATTTACTTCAATCTTGTGCCTTACTTAAAATTACACAAATGTCAAAATGGGACTCTGAGTCGCCTTGCTGGAGCATCTCTTGGAGAGAATGGAAATGGAAGGCGGATTCCTGTGCCCACCTGACTGTCAGAAATCTATGTGTTAAAATTAAAAACGCCATGCATACGAATTACTAGCCTTTAGAAACATCTTACCAGGGACGTAGCCAAGGGGGGGTTCTTGGGGTCCGGACCCCCCCTTCCATTAGAAAAATGAATGGTGTGTGCTGCTGCGCCGCCGCACGCAAGCCCCATTATAATGGTGGCACTTAGTCTGGACCCCCCCCCCCCTTCCTAAAATCCTAGCTACGTCCCTGATCTTACAGGTGCGCCTGCCCAACTGTGGTAGTTTTTTCTGGACCTACAAGAGGTAACTCTTGTAACGTTTCCTTGCCTAGTTCTGGAACATATTTGTAACTTGTCATAGATCAGTGGACCCCAAACTATTTTGGGGTACCACTACCTTTTCTCTTGGGCAACAACCCAAGCACCCTCACATCTATTTCTAGATATTAGGTCCACGGTTGTACTGCAAGTTCAAAACAACCAGGGGTAGGCAACCTTTTTGAGCCGGGGGCCAGGTTCTGATCCCTCAGAAACTGGGGGGCGAAGGCGGGGGGGGAGCTTCCACCCTCCAGGGGCGGAGCCGCATCCGGGGGCGGAGCCTCGGGACTTCGCCAGGCCTGAGGTGTCCCTCCGAGGACACCTCGTCTTGAAGCCGCAGGAGGAGGAGGTGTGTTGCCGCCCTCTCCTCCTTGGTCCTTCCTTCGCCGAACGGGGTCAAGGGGCCTTTGGGCGAAGGGGAAGGAGGCCGAAGGAAGAGCTTGGGCACCCGTCCCAGGCCCCTTCCCTTCGGCCGAAAGGGTCCAAGGGGCCTTTTCAAGGGAAGGGCTTGGGCAGGCCGCCTCCTGGGCTCCTCCACGGCCCTTGCAGCCCCAGGCCTCTCTCTCCGGGCTCCTTCCCGGCCTCCACAGAGGCCGGGAAGGAGGGAGGAGGTCGCCGCGGGTGGCCCCTCGGGCTCCTTCCCCAAAGGCCCCGCGTGCTCGTGCGAGAGACCTTTGGCCTCTCGTGTGAGGGCACGGGGCCTTTGACCTCTCACCCGAGAGGCCAGGTCCTGCCGCCGATTGCCCAATCGGCACCAGGACCAGGCTCAGGCTGGTCCCAAGGCCTCGCCGGGCCAGATGTGGCCCGCGGGCCAGGGGTTGCCGACCCCTGAAAACAACCAATCTGGCACTATAAAGTTAAACAAACATATGCATTTCACAAATAAAATTTAACTTTGTAAAACAATTTCTTTAATGTTTTTATCAGTTTGAAAATATAAATTTACGTCTCCTCTGTAAAATGTTGTCTTCATAGCTTTCATGGGGTGGGTGTGCTTGGTGCAGGGATATTAGCTTTTCAACATCATGCCGGAAGGCACTACAAAGAAGTCAGATTCCCACGTTTGATAATTTTCAGCCTCTTTCTTTGCTTGGATGTTGTTCCAGTTCAAGGTAGTAGGCAGAGCTTTTTGGGGGGGGGGAACCAAAAATTTTGACATGGCTTTTGGGAAATCGGGCCTCAAACGGAGCTCTGGTGCCACTATTATTATTATTATTATTATTATTATTATTACAGTTTATTTATGAAGCGCCATAAATTTACACAGCACTGTACATAATCAGTTAAGTTAAAATAAAGACCTGCCTGAGGCATAGTCTGAAGTAAACAATAATAAGGGTACATGTTAAAATACAGCGGTAAAAGGTATCGGAAAACAGGTTAAAATAAAGGTAGTCTATCAATTGCATTGTGTCTTGTTCTCAGAATTCCATAGCATTGAGGCATGGAGGTGAAAGTGGTGTCAGAGTGGATTATTTCTGCAGCCCTTGCCACAATATTTTGTCATCAAGTCTTAGGTTGTTCTTCTCAGTACATTGGCGAGTGTTATCCTGTACATTTGCAGAGGCCCTTCCCTTGAAGTTGCTACTGCTCTTAGGCAGTGCTGGTGCTATCTTGGTTGATGTATGGCTTCTGATACTGTGATGTGTAGCTTCTGATACTGTGTCGGCTTAATGTCGGGGACAGACTGGCTGACTCAGTTTTGGAAAAAAGGGGAACCTGTGACACATCAGAGATCAGCTATCTGTTGTTTCCGTTTTCTGCAAAATGACGATATCTAAATCCATTTGTGATACTGTAAACAGGGCTTCCTGTTTTTATTTTCTAACTTTTTATCTCCAGTACCAAATATTTTGTGAGAGTTGCTTGTGTCGAACTTAGGTGAGGGGGACAAAAATTAATATTGCGGGGGCGGTGACGCAAATATTGGGCCCTCGGTATCTGGTGGGATTTGGTTCCAGGACCCCCCCATGGATACCAAAATCCGAGGGTGCTCAGGTCCCATTATATACAGTGGCATAGTAGAATGGTGTCTTTTATATAAAATGGCAAAGTCAAGGTATGGGTTTTTGGGATTTTATTTTATTTTATTTTTGTGTATTTTGGTTTTTGATGGAATAAATGCCAGACTCAGAAGGTACTGTGCCCACTCCTAGCAGGTGAGGTGGCACTGCAGCCTCTGGAGGGCCCACTTAGGGTCCTGTGTGGCTGCTGGGTGAGCAAGAAAGCCCCCTGTGAATCCCTCCAGGTGTACCGCTCCACTGGGTGACACTCGGAGGGACTGGCACGCCTGGCAGTCACAACTGGAAGTCTCCCTCTCCAGCCAACTACAAAGAGAGAGTTGTCTCTCACTCCTTTTTCCTTTCCTTTCCTTTTTCCAGGGCCCCTGTATAGGTGCATGACTGGGCTATTCAATACAAACCAAAACGGTGCGGGGACGGTGGTGGGAGGCAAGAATATCCCACATTTCCAACACACAAGGGCATTGTTGTTGTTGTAGTTGTCATTTGAAACGGAGGAATGTACAGCAAAGCTGTTTAGAGCGACCCAGCCGGGTTCAAAGCAATCTAGGCATGTGTTTTGCAGCTTTTACTCGGGATGCTCAGTCATTAAAAAATATTGTTTTGTGATCTGAGCAATTATGTTTGACAAAGGAGTCTCTTCTTGCAGGCGGCTTATGTGACATTCCAAAGGCATCAGAGATTGTTTCTCCCAGCAGTACAATTTCTGTGCATTAGCAAAGGGCGGCAGCCAGGAGAGGGGTACGGAGGGAGGATGACTCAAAGAAGTATTGCATTTCTGCAAGAGATACAAGTGCTTAAAACTGAAGGAAAATGATAAAAGCATTGTTTATCCTAATACGCGAGCACAAGGGACCTGCAAATGGGAGCATATAATGGTCTGTTGGAGCAATGAAGTTCTTGCGGCTCGGGCTTAATGTATGTGATGAATGCCAATCAGTTAGGAAGCATCTCTTTGGATATTAATCTCTTCTGTATGGTAAACTCATTAGTCTGCTTTGGCATAGTGTTTTGCTGGCTCCATCCCCTCCTTCCTCTGCTAGGTTTCTTCTGTGGATATTGGTATTCATAGTATTTTTCTTTCTAGTCACTCCTTACCTAAATCCAAAAAGTCACTTGACTGGGCATTTTTCGCTCAGTCCAACTTTTCTGCCCTTGCTTTTCGTAGCAAAGGAATTTCTTGAACAATGAATGACTGAACAACATGAAGTCGAAGGCTTTCGTGGCCGGCATCCATAGTTTTCTGTGGTTTTTTTGGGCTATGTGGCCATGTTCTAGAAGAGTTTGTTCCAGACGTTTTGCCAGCATCTGTGGCTGGCATCTTCAGAGAAACTGAAGATGCATCTTCTCTAAAGATGCCAGCCACAGATGCCGGTGAAACATCAGGAATAAACTCTTCTAGAACATGGTCACATAGCCCGAAAGAACCACAAAAAACTATGGCTGCTCGCCATGAAAGCCTTCGACTTCAAATAAATATGCTCAATATCCATGAAAGTTTGAAAGTCAGCCGGAAAAGTAAAATGAAATGATGCAACGAAACACCCTACTTCAGTCATTTACGGCAGTTCTTCAACCTTTTATGTATGCTTGTGGTCGCTTAAATATCTTTTTGTTGTAAAAATCAGCACATCTTTTAATAACATTTTTTTCCATTGTTGATATAACTGACAAAAAATGGCACCATGTTATGAAAAATAGAAGTCCAATTCCAGGCTGCTGAGAAGGCTCCTTCATAATGAGAAATTACTTAGTGAAGAAGCAACACTGGGGCTAATGCATTATTATAGAAAGTCATAAACCTCAAGGGTTTAGTGATCTGGTCCTGATCGTATTTAGTGATCTGGTCCTGATAGTCAGCAGAATAAATGGATAAAGTCAGAGTGCAAGCGAGTACAAATATTCTCAGTTGTCCTGCATCTTGAAATATTCTTATAGACCCATAGTAGTCTACAGATTAGAGTTTGAAGACTTCTGGCTCATTGTATCCAGGAAGAGGTGGCATGGTTAGTTGGCTGACTGGATCTTGGAACCAGGAGATCCCTATTAGTCGGTGAAGATACATGCTGCAGCACTTTCTTGCATGCCTCACTGAAGTCCAATAGCCTGAAGGATACAGATGATGCAACTGCCTTGCCGAAGCAAAACAGGTCTGGCTGTAGTTGGTGAATGGATGTGACACTGCCTGGGAGGTGAAAGAAAGATGTGGTACAACTGCAATGAATAAATAATGTTTCGGTGGTCTCTTGACAAACAACATGATGTCAAAAGAACTTCCTGCAGGTTGAAAGCTTTTGCAAATCCACTGAGTTGTTTGATGGTGTGCTGTTTTCTGAAGGAAGAGAACAACATCCAAAGTTTTTGACAAGCAATCAGTATGAGGAAGGTATAGCGCCTGGTGGCACCTTGTTGCTACAACCGTAGTTCCCTGCAAGCACACCTTTCTTGCTGACTACGGGTGCACAGATGAGTGTGGAAAGCTGGTAGGACTCTGGAATCTGGAATTGGCCCTAGGACTGCTAGTTGATGATCCCTACATAAGGATTAAAATGAGACATGCCTTTTGTTTTCATTCCATCTTATGTGTAATGTGGGTTCAGTACAATTATATACAATTGTCCCTCCATATTTGCTAGAGTTAGGGGCACAAGACCCCCGTGAATATGGGGGAAATGCAAATAACAAAAACAACATATTTTTAACTGAGAAGACACCTCTCTAGGAATCGCTAGGTCCTCCAGTACAACTCAGTGGTCAGCATCCAACAGACACTGATCATAGAACTACAAAAGCCTAGTAGAGTATCCTCTCTAGGAATCTCTAGGCCTTTCAGGGCAACTTTTAGTTAAAGTTGACCATAGAGTTGCGCTGGAGGACCTAGAGATTCCTAGAGGGAACGTATTAATCAAATAGGTGAATAATCAAAGCCGTCAGTATCAAAGCCGCAAATATGGAGGGATGGGTGTAATTGTGCAGTCGTGCATGCCATTGCATTCCTTATTCCCAGGTACGGATGTGAGAGCTGGACAGTGAAGAAAGCGGATAAGAAGAAAATAAATTCTTCTGAGATGTGATGCTAAGGATACTGTGGACAGCCAAAAAGACGAACAAATGGGTCCTAGCACAGATCAAGCCTGAAATCTCCCTGAAAGCCAAAATTATAATGTTTAGGTTGTTGTAGTTTGGCCACATTGTGAGAAGGCATGATTCATGGAAAAGACAATAAATGCTAGGAAAGGTAGAAGGCAGCAGAAAGAGAGGAAGACCACATGCCGGATGAATAGGCCCAAACAGAGAGGTCATGAGCATGGATTTGGAGGATCTGAGCAGGGCAGTGGAGGATAGGGAGTTTTGGAGATGTCTCATCCACAGGGTCACCATGAGTTAACAACAACAATGACATAATATAGAAATGCTTAATAACGTAGCGGCTACGCTTTGTACCTCCTCCCTCCTCCCTTTCTTTTTTATCCCAAGTGGCGTTTATAGTGCTGGAAATGTGGGCATGCCGTTATGGCATTTGTTTTTAACTTTTCATCTCTGTGCTGTGCTTTAAATTATGGCATCGGCTTGAGGATTTGGCTGTGGTTGCACATTGAGAAAATACATTCTGTGCCAGGGCTCAAGCCTCTTGTGCCAACCCAGAAACCCCCTGCCCCCCCCCCAAAACCTTGTCTAAAATTGCTCTCCAGTTTATATTGCAGCTGCTTTTTTCTTGGACACAGTTCCAAATGCAATTCCTGGTGCTTTAGTTATTCATGCGCGCACACCTGACTTTCCAAGGACATTTCCTTTGTCAACATAACATTCCACAAGATCAAACAGCCGACTTTGAAATCAAGGCCGAAAATGCATCATAGCCCCTCTGTCCTGCCAAGAAAAAAGGAGAAGGGGGAGGTTTTGCAGTGAATAGCTGACTTCTATGTAGTGGTTTTGGTGGGTGTGAAATATAGGCTGCATCCACACTGCAGAAATAATCTGATTTAACCCCACCTTCCCTGCCATGGCTCAGTGCTATGAAATTCTGGGAATGGTAGTTTGTTGTATATTTAGCTCAGAGAAGAGAAGGTTAAGACGTGATATGATAGTTCTGTTTAAATGTTTGGCGCGACGTCATATTGAGGATGGAGCAATTTTCTTTTCTGCAACTCCAGAGAATAATAGGACCTAGAGCAATGGATTCAAACTCCAGGAAAAGAGATTCCATTAGGAGGAATGTCCTGACAGTGGAGATTATCACAAGAGGGCTATTTATGCTTTAATAACACTATTCTAATGTTGTATAGCAAGAACAATAACAATGGCAATCTTCCTATCCCTGGTCTAGAACCCAATCTTCTTATCCCTGGTCTAGAAGGTTTGGACTACAACTCCTTGACGGACAGTTACATTGACTGGGGCTGGTGGGAAAAGCAGTCTAAAACATCGGGGATGGGAGTTGGGAAATGTTTGTTTCAACCCAAAGTGTGATTGGATGCAATGTCGATTAGAAAATGAGGCATGGCACCGAGAGTTCGAAGCCTATTCTCCCTCTTTCACTCAATTGAATTGATGGTTAGTGGATTCAGGACAGGCAAAAAAAGGGAAAGGCTGTTTTTCGCGGCATGTGATGAATTGCGGGAATTTTCTGCGACGAGACGCAAAGGCTTCAGTCAGGTTTAAAAGCAGATCAGACACATTTGAGAAGGTGGGGGGGGGGGAAGGCCTATCAAAACAGGGGACAGTTCCCAGAATCCCATAGCATTGAGGCTTGGCAGTTAAAATGGTGTTGAACCCGATTGTTTCTGCAGTGCAGATGCTGCACGAATGTTTATTTCACCATCATAGCAATGTAAAAGCAACAGAAGTCTGGAATGGCCTGAAATGTACAGATCTGTAATGCCGGAGTTTATATATATCTATATATCTATATATATGGCTTACCTCCTTGTGTAAGTTTAATTTGATGTATGTATATGGCTTACGTACTTGTAGGTTTAACGTGACCAATACAACATAGGAGACTGGCTTCTAATGAGTCTGACCGTTGGTCTGTCTAGTTCCCTAACCCAGCACCCTTTTAATGCGTTAGGACTACACCTCCCATTATCCACAGACTTCACACTTAGTGTTACTTCCAGAGAGGGATATTTCTGCTCGAAGTTGCCAGGAATTGAACTTGAGACTTTCTGTATACCACTGAGCTATAGATGCCTCTCCGCATTGCCTTCAACTAATCTCTAACTCTCTCTTTCCTTCATTTACCTTGCAGGCACAGCATGAAGCAAGCAACACATTCATAATGAAAAGAAACTCTAGGACTCTATAATACCTCGCCTAACAGATTCCAAGGATTTAAAAGAAAGAAAACGAGACCTTCTGGATTCCTTTTACAATGTCTGGATCTACTCAACCCGTGGCCCAGAGCTGGCGAGGAAGCGAACCCCGGTATCCTCCGCATGCTATGTCCTACCCAATGACAATAAGTCAGTCGCATATGGTAAGTGTGCTTTCTTCTCTCTTCCATCCGTTCTCGCCGGTTGTATCAACGAGATTAACTTTATCGTATTCTGGGGTAGGAATGTCAATATTGGATGATTTCATCTTCACACGTGAGGATGAATATTTTCTCCACTTTCCTCCCTGACCCAAATATTCCTCTGCTGTTTGTGCCTAGTATTCACACATCTTGAATGGTTTTTAGCAGTGGGAAACTCTGTGCAGAAGTGCATGTGAGTTGTTTTGCATGAAAATAGTATGTGTGTGTGTTTTGTGCAACCTCCCCACTGTTTCTAGAAATGTGGGCGTTTTCGCACAAAGCGGCATGTTTTGTCTAAAAAAAAGAGAGCAAATTTGCACACACAAAAACCCATGTGGTGTTTCTAAAAGGTGCTGAAAGAAAGAAGTTGGCAGCATGAGCTTTCATAGACTTTGGTCTACTTCCTCGGATGCATTTAATGGCATTTGAGGAAGTAGACTGAAGTCTACAAAAGCTCATGCTGCCAACTTCTTTTTTTTTCAGTGAGACTCAAAGGTGCCACAAGATCTCTCTACATACTGATTCCACAGACTAACACGGCGATAGCTTTGAATTCTACCAGAACAGATGCTGATTTGAGTTTTAGGCAGTTGTTGGAAACATTGCCATGCATTCCTTCTGGTAATGCACAGGTTAAAGGACTTCTTTTTACCCCTTTGGCCAAATAGACGGTGGTTGCAAAAGGTATTTGTGGCAGGCTGGAAGAGAGAGACTTGCTTGTTAGTCAGGCAGGTAGTCCAAGTGCTGGGAGTCTGAGCCAGGCATGGCCAGAGAAAGTCTTACAATGGACCCAGGGCACATCACTCCAGTTGCAGAAAAGGAGGAGAGAAGACTCGACGGATGGATTTTGTGGCAGAGCTAGCAGCCTGTTCTGGGCACAGAAAAAGTTCAGTAGCAAGTAGATTTGCATGTGTGTTCAGGTTGCCTGTCGACTTAAGAAGTGCCACCTAGGATTTCTTGGCAAGGTGCCACTCAGTGGCAGTTAACACCGGGAAAGACACAAGAGTGGTGTGAGGGCTCCCTGGCCTTAAGGGGGGTATTCCTCCTACTGGAATGAACAGTAGGAAGCCAGCACCAGACCTTAACAGAAAGGACTCGTGAAACTGAGCCCCCGAAAGAAGCTCTGCCAAAAAGGGGGTGGGAAGCCCAACCTGATCCCTATTCCCTGTTCCACTTGTAAGGAAAAATAGGTATCAAAGCTCATTTATGATGCTCCTTGATCCCCGCACAAAGATGAGCTGCAGGCAAGAATTCGCCATACGTGTGGCATCCAGCTTTCTATATGCATGCAACTCCTTGCAGGTCTGGGAAACCATAAAGCCCTGTGAGGAGAGACTTAGGGAGCTGGGTATGTTTAGCTTGGAGAAGAGGCGGTTAAGAGATGATATGATAGCCTTGTTTAAGTATTTGAAGGGATGTCATATTGAGGAGGGAGCAAGCTTGTTTTCTGCTGCTCCAGAGAATAGGACCCGGAGCAATGGATGCAAGCTCCAGGAAAAGAAATTCCACCTCAACATTAGGAGGAACTTCCTGACAGTAAGGGCTGTTCGAGGAATACACTTCCTCGGAGTGTAGTGGAGTCTTCTACTTTGGAGGTTTTTAAACAGAGGCTGGACGACCATCTGTCAATTGGGATGCTTTGATTGTGAGTTCCTGCATGGCAGGGGGTTGGACTGGAAGGCCCTTGTGGTCTCTTACAACTCTATGATTCTATGATGATAGGAGGACTCCCAACATCACACCTGATCCACATCTTGTGTGGATAGCCCTGCAACCATGAGGGCAGGAGCAAAGGCACTCCTTGCCCAGAGTGCCACTTAACCTCAGGCTGGATTTGCTGGAGATTCCCGTTTGCGTTGTGATCCATGCCCCCCACCAAGCTGAGCTTTGGAGGCTGAGCTAGGAAAACAGTACTTTCAGAGAGCACAACTTTCAGAATTTCCTAGCAAGCGTGTCCATTGACCATGCCAGCTGGAGCATTCTGGGCACTGTAGTCCAAAGGAGTAGCCTTCTGAAATTTGCTTGCAATGTTACAGGGCGGGCAATGATTTTGTGTAATGTGAAGTTGAAGATGCCAGCCACAGATGCTGGCGAAACGTCAGGAATAACTTCTAGAACATGGCCACATTGCCTGAAAAACCCACAAAAAACGATTTTGTGTAATGTCTCTGAGATCTAGGAAGTGGGGCTTGTGGATATAATCAGTTTATCCCTCGTTTCAAACATTGCACAGCAGTGGTCTATGAAATGAAGGTGTCCTCAGGAGCCCGCATATGCCAGAAACAGAGGCCACATGTGATTTGGTCCTTACCTGACCTGACTGATAGCGGGAGAGACAAACCCCCAACTCAGCAGCTTTGGAGATTAATGGCAAGGACAAGGTAGTTGTAACAATGGAGCTGCTGTTGTCTCTCGAGCCGCTTGTTGCATCCATGCTGATATGCGCCAAATGAGTAATCCAACCTGGATTACACTGCTGGCCCTTATCAGAAACAGCAGCTTTGATTACAAAGGCACTCCAGGTCCTTTCACCTTGAATCTGCAACGTGCATCTCTTGTTTGTAAGAGGCTAGAGCAGGCAGCTGTGGGTCGAGGTGACCTCTCCATCAATAGCTTCTCCTTTCCATTTGTTTGGAAATTTAAGTGCCAGGAGCTCTTTGTTTTTTTGGAAGGTCCCCAAAGCTGTGAATGGCAAGAGATAACTAATGGTAACTCCACCAGAAACAAGCCTTTATTGGAGTAGTCTATAAGACCCTCCCCAGTTCCTCTCCCAGTCTTGGCTTCACATGTTCAAATGTGCCAGCGCAAGATGTTTTGCTCTCTGAAGCAAAGGTCTCATTCCACACACAGAAGCCAGCTAGACTGGCAAATAACGTTTTCCTTCAGCATTAGCAATAGAAGAGTTTCTTCCACAGTATTTGGGGTCAACAGTCTAGTTTGTATGGAGAAGAATAGGCCTTGTGGCATACAAAGCTCTGTTTTCCAACGGCGAGAAATGTTAGGGGCAATGAAGGAAAACCGGAAGGGTGTCACCAGCTATTAGCATCTGCTGCTGGAGGCGGTTGTTTCACCCTGTCTGGTGGCACTCTGCCAGTCAAATCTTGAGCATCTTTAAGTTTTAGTGCCTGTTGTTTGAAGCTGCACCTCCCAGTTTGCCTCGGACTGATTCTGTGCTTTAGTTATTTGTGGGTTTTTCCACCTCTGTGGCCATGTTCTCGAAGAGTTTGTTCCTGATATTTCTCCAGCATCTGTGGCTGGCATCTTCAGAGAATGCTGGCATGGAAGAGAGCGAGGTCACACAGTGTATATATACCCCACTCTCTTCTCTGAAGATGCCAGCCACAGATGCTGGCGAAGCGTCAGTAATAAACTCTTCTAGAACATGGCCACATAGCCCGAAAAACCCACAAAAAACTATGGATGCCAGCCATGAAAGCCTTCAACTTCACATTCTGTGCTTTGTTGATAAGAACCTAGGGCTAGCTATTCTGTCACACTGAGCTGTGTGGTCTTTTTTGACCAGAAAGTATGGTGGAACTGCAATGAAATGAAGCGACTTGGGAATGAGTGCTTTTCTTCTCACAAAGGTACATCAAGCTAGATGTCTGTAGGTCTAGATCCGTCTTCCCTGTACAGTACCTGGCTCCCTTGAAATATGTTTGGCTACAACTCCCATGTCGCCTGGGACTTGTCATTTCGACACATACGGAGGGAACCAGATGGGGAAGACTAGTCTAGAAAGTTGTCTTTGGAACTCAGAAGTGACATTATTAGAACCTGAAATGAAGGACAGGGAAAGGTCCAGAAATACACAGAGTAAGTAGGACTTTGCAGGATGCTGGTGGCACCCTGGAGAGATTGGGCTTCTAATATCTCCGTTGGTAGAGGTCACTGAGTGATAAAGGGCCTGAACAGACAGGCCAAAATAAAGCTGCTTCGGGTCACTTTGGAGGTATGCTGTTTAAATGCTGCATGAGTCCTAAGAGGACGGAAGCCACACCAAAGCCACTCTCCAGTCCCAAGGACTGGAGCACAGCTTTGGCGCAGCTTCTGGCCTCTTAAGATGCATGTGTCTTTTAAACAGCATACCTCAAAAGCGACACAAAGCAGCTTTATTTTGGCCTGTCTTTTCGGGCCCAAAGAATAGCAACAAGTCCACATGGAAAGTTATTAGTACTGATTCTGGAACCCATTTTCCCCAAAGGCCTAGCAAAATTGAATGCCTTTAGATGTTTTATTTGGACTGGGGATTCAACAGCCAGCCCTTAGTGACTTCAGTTTTGGAGTGTCTATCTTAGCCCAAGTTAGTTTGGAGGGCGGCCAACCTACCAGACCAAGTTGGTAAGCAGGAATCTGAGAACTCAACTTGTGTTATAGTGGCAGGTTGCTCCGATTGGGAAACTACAAGAAGTGGCAGTGCTATAGGTCCAGCTGGCTCTTCTGGATCACCTGATCCTTGGCTAAATGGTAGTTGCAGTACTGCCTTATGTCTGTCCACCATGGTAGTGCATACAGTAGGCGAACAGCACCCCTCTCTGGCAAGCCACACCAGTAGCAAAACATCTGGAGGTAATTTCCACTGGAAAGCCTTGCTACATTAAACGGTGTAGTCCAAGAACCTTGATTTCCCCAAAATTCAGAAATTTGTCTTCGTGGGCTTAACTGTGTCTTCAGCATGAGCTTTCGAAGTAGACTGAAGTCTACAAAAACTCATGCTGCCAGTTTCTTTCTTTCAGTGAGTCTCAAAGGTGCTCCAAGATCTCTCTACGTACCGATTCTACAGACTGACACGACTATATCTTTGAATTCTGTGTCTTCAGTATTAAGTGGTGTGCCCCCCTCCACCCACCATGATACTATGGCCTCTTACTCTTTGTAGCTATACCCCTTTGGAACTATACCCTAGCATGCCCTGGCTCCATTTACTCAGCACTGCCATAAATGATTCACAGAGAGCAGTGTTGGCATTGTACCTATTTGTTTGTCACAGATCCTATTGCTTGGGTGCTACATGATGAATGTTCCCATTGCAAATGGCTTGCGTGCTAACGAGAAACATGCAGGGAAATGAACTTCCCTGACATAATATGGCCTTATTTTTGCAAATGGACTTGCAACTGAACTTCTGCTGTATTTGTTCTTACCTAGTTGAGTACAGGGGTGGGCATTTGTGGCAGATTTGGGCACCGGTTTTCTGTCCCAGAGCCCTCTGTGGGCCACACAGACTGATAAAAAATCAAGGAAAAGTAGAAATAGCTGGAAGTCCATGGCCGTTCTTTTTTTTAAGCCAGGTTTTTAATTGTTACAGAAAGGGAAACTGCAACCTATTTAAATGGTAAATTGCTGTTTTGGAGTTTTTCAGGAGAGACAGTTCAGCTGTGTGTGTAAAAAAGGGAGGACTGGGGGAATTGAGGACCACAAAACCAATTTTGGGGGTTGTATGCAGCCTCTCTGCTTTTGCAGAGGGACCAAAGTTCAGTGGTGGAGAACATGGTTTGCATGCAGAAATTCCTAGGTGATGCTAAAGGCCATCTGTACCTGGGACATTAAAGAGTTTCCCTTTAGTCTCAAGTGTCTTCGGCAGCTCTCCTTCTCATGCATCCATGCCTTTGCATGCCCTTTCTTAGCTCTCTTCCTCTGCTTCTGTTCACAGTGCTCTCCTGTAAGTGGAGAAAGTGGTCTTATACACTGCTCAAATCCAAGTCAGGTTGAATGCATCCCGCATACGGCCTAGATTTTCACCTGCTCAGCGTCTTGGTCTGATCTGCAGGGAGGCTATAGACAGCTGCTGAGGTAGCCACCCCTATCCTGAAAGAATACCCCTCAAAGTGAACTGCCTTGGGTCCCTTTCTGGGAAAGAGGTGGCATTAAAAATGAAATAAAATAAATAAAAATAAATGCTGGCACCATGAACCACCTCAGGGCCACTCTTGAAACTACCACCAGTTGCAACTGGGTGAGGTGGGGTGGACCATCCATGTGAATAAACAATGTGTGGACATACTGCATGGCCTGATCTTGTAATGACTCTCTTCAGCCTCGGTTATCTCCTTTTGAACTGAGAAGTGTGGTTGTGCCCTGTCTTCCGGAGTCTGGGGGGTGCTGAACATGATCAGGACCAGGGGCAAGCTAACAAGAAAGAGATAACAAAGAGAAAGGAGGCTTCTCCAGTAAGATAATCTTATATTTACGGAGTTCTGCGCGAGCAGAAGGTATTGGATTAGGAGAATAAGCACTTGGTCAAAGTTGGGCTTTGTATGAACTATTCCTGGACAAGGCAGTAGTAATTTTTTTTGTGGGCTTTTCGTGCTCTGTGGCCATGTTCTAGAAGAGTTTATTCCTGACGTTTCACCAGCATCTGTGGCTGGCATCTTCAGAGAATGCTGGCATGGAAGAGAGTGGAATGAGTTTATTCTGGCGTTTCATCAGCATCTGTGGCTGCTTCAGAGAATGTGGCATGGAAAGAGTGGGGTATTATATGCTGTGCGATCCCACTCTCTTCCATGCCCAGCACTCGAAGATGCCAGCCACAGATGTGGTGAAAACGTCAGAATAAACTCTTTAGAAATGGCCACAGAGCACGAAAAAGCCCACAAAAAAAATCACTACTGCCTTGTCCAGGAATAGTTCATACAAAGCCCACTTTGACCAAGTGCTTTCTCCTAATCCAATACCTTTGCCGCACAGAACTCCGTAAATATAAGATTATCTTATGGAGAGCTCCTTCTCTTTGTTATCTTTCTTGTTAGCTTGCCCCTGTCTGATCATGTTCAGCACCCCAGACTCCGGAAGAGACAGGGGCAAACCACTCTCTCAGTTCAAAAGGAGATAACCGAGGCTGAAGAGAGTCATTACAAAGATCAGGCAGCAGTTGTCCACACCATGTTTATTCACATGGATGGTCCACACACCTCACCCGTTGCACTGGTGAGTTCAAGAGTGGCCCTGAGGTGGTTCATGGTGGCCAGCATTATTTTATTTATTTTATTTCATTTTTAATGCCACCCCTTCCCAGAAAGGACCCAAGGCAGTTCACTTTGAGGGGTATTCTTTCAGATAGGGTGGCTACCTCAGCAGCTGCTATAGCCTCCTGCAGATCACCAAGACGCTGAGCAGGTGAAAATCAGGCCGTATTGCGGGATGCATTCAACCTGACTTGGATTTGAGCAGTGTATAAGACCACTTTCTCACTTACAGGAGAGCACGTGACAGAAGCAAGGAAGAGACTAAGAAGGGCATGCAAAGGCATGGATGCATGAGAAGGAGAGCTGCCGAAGAACTTGAGACTAAAGGGAAACTCTTTAATGTCCCCAGGTACAGATGGCCTTTAGCAAACCTAGGAATTCTGCATGCAAACCATGTTCCCACCACTGAACTTGGTCCCCTGCAAAAGCAGAGAGGCTGCATACAACCCCCAAAATGGTTTGTGGTCTCAACCCCCATCCCTTTTTTACACACACAGCTGAAACTGTCCTCCGAAAAACTCCAAACAGCAATTACATTTAAAGGTTGCAGTTTCCCTTTCTGTAACATAAAAAACCTGGCTTAAAAAAAAGAACAGCCATGGGACTTCGTATTCTACTTCCTTGATTTTATCAGTCTGGTGGCCCCAGAGGGCTCTGGGACAAAACCGTGCCCAAATCTGCCACAAATGCCCACCCCTACCACTAGGTAAGAACAAATACAGCAAAGTTCAGTGCAAGTCCATTTGCAAAAATAAGGCCATATTATGTCAGGGAGTTCATTTCCCTGCGTTTCTCCATTGCAAGGGAACATCATCATGTACCCCAGCAATAGGATCTGTGACAAACAAATAGGTACATGCCACACTGCGCACACCACTCCCCCCCCCCCCCCCCCCCCCCTCTGTAATCTTTAGGCAGTGCTGAATTAAATGGACAGGGCATGCTAGGGTATGTTCCAAAGGGGTATAGCTACAAAGAGTAAGAGCCATAGTAGCATGGTGTGAGGGGGCACACCACTAATACTGAACACAGAATTCAAAGATATAGTCGTGTCAGCTGTAGAATCGGTACTAGAGAGATCTTGGAGCACGTTGAGACACTGAAGAAAGAAACTGCAGCATGAGTTTTTTGTAGACTTCAGTCTACTTCGCAAGCCAGGCTGAAGACACAGTTAGCCCACGAAGACAAATTCTGAATTTTGGGGAATCAAGGTTTCTTGGACTACACCGTTTAATGAGCAATGCTTCCGAGTGGAAATTACTCCAGAGTTTTGCTACGGTGTGGCTTGCCAGAGAGGGGTGCTGTCGCCTACTGTGCACTACCAGGGTGGACAGACATAAGGCAGTACTGCAACTACATTTAGCCAGGATCAGGTGATCCAGAGAGACCAGCTGGACCTATAGCACTGCCACTCTGTAGTTTCCCAATCGGGAGCAACCTGCCATATAAACACAGTTGAGTTCTACAGATCCTGCTTACAAACTTGGTCTGGTAGGTTGGCCGCCCTCCAAACTACTTGGGCTAAGAGAGACACTCCAAAACTGAAGTCACTAGGCTGGCTGTGAAATCCCATCCACAAATAAAACATCTAAATGCATCAATTTTGCTAGGCCTTTTGGGGAACAATGGGTTCCAGAATCAGTACTAATAACTTTCCAGTGGACTTGTTGCATTCTTTGGGCCCGAAAAGACAAGGCCAAAATAAGCTGCTTTGTGTCGTTTGAGGTATGCTGTTTAAAAGACACATGCACTTAAGAGGCCAGAAGCTGCGCCAAAGCTGTCCTCCAGTCCTTGGGACTGGAGAATGGCTTTTGTGTGTGGCTTCGTCCCTTAGGACTCAGCAGCATTTAAACAGCATACCTCCAAGTGACCCGAAGCAGCTTTATTTTGGCCTGTCTGTTCAGGCCTATCACTCAGTACCTCTACCAACGGAGATATTAGAAGCCCAATCTCTCCAGGGTGCCACCAGCATCCTGCAAAGTCCACTACCTGTGTAATTCTGGACCTTTCCCTGGCCTTCATTTCAGGTTCTATAATGTCACTTCTGAGTTCCAAGACAACTTTCTAGACTAGTCGTCCCCATCTGGTTCCCTCAGTAGTGTGGGCGAAATGACAAGTCCCCAGGCGACATGGGAGTTGTAGCCAAACATTGTCAAGGGAGCCAGGTACAGGGAAGACGGATCTAGACCTACAGACAGTCTAGCTTGATGTACCTGTGTAGAAGAAAAGCACTCATTCCCAGTCGCTTCATTCATGGCATTCCACCATACTTTCGGGTCAAAAAAGACCACACAGCTCATGTGACAGAAGAGCTCCTAGGTGTTTACAACAAAGCACAAATGTTGAGTTGAAGGCTTCATGGCTGGCATCCATAGTTTTTTTGTTTTTCGGGCTATGTGCCATGTTCTAAGAGTTTATTACTGACGCGCGCCACATCTGTGGCTGGCATCTTCAGAGAAAGAGGGAGGGGGATATACCTGTGTACCTCGCTCTCTTCCAGGCCAGCCCTTCTATGAGATGCCACCACATATGCTGAGAAATATCAGGAACAAGAACTCTTCGAGAACATGGGCCACAGAGGTGGAAAAAACCCACAAATAACTAAAGCACAGAAAGCAGTCCGAGCAAACTGGGAGGTGCAGCTTCAAACAACAGGCAATAAAACTTAAAGATGCCAAGATTTGACTGCCAGAGTGCCACCAGACAGGGTGTGAAACAACCGCCTCCAGCAGCAGTATGCTATAGCTGGTGACACACCTTCCGGTTTTTTTCCGTCATTGCCCCTAACATTTCTCGCCGCTGGAAAACAGACTTTGTATGCCACAAGCCATTCTTCCCACACAACTAGACTGTTGACCCAAATACGGTGGAAGAAACTCTTCATGGCTAAGCTGAAGAAACGTTATTTGCCAGTCTAGCTGGCTTCTGTGTGTGGAATGAGACCTTGCTTCAGAGAGCATAAAACATCTTGCGCTGGCACATTTGAACATGTGAAGCCAATACTGGGAGATGAACTGGGGAGGGTCTATAGACTACTCCAATAAATGCTTGTTCTGGTGGAGTTACCATTAGTTATCTCTTGCCATTCACATCTTTGGGACCATTCCAAAAAACAAAGAGCTGCCTGGTGCTTAAATTTCCAAACAAATGGAAAGGAGAAGCTATGGATGGAGAGGTCACCTCGACCCACAGCTGCCTGCTCTAGGCCTGCTACAAACAAGAGTGCACGTTGACAGATTCAAGGTGAAAGGACCTGGAGCGCCTTTGTAACAACGCTGTTTCTGATAGGGCCGCAGTGTAATCCAGGTTGGATTACTCATTTGGCGCATAGCGCAGATGCAACAAGCGGCTCGAGAGACAACAGCACTCCATTGTTACAACTACCTTGGCCTTGCCTTAATCTCCAAAACTGCGAGTTGGGGTTTGTCTCTCCCGCTATCAGTCGAGTTTCAGGTAAGACCAAATCACATGTGGCCTCTGTGTTCTGGGCATATGCGGGCTCCTGAGGACACCTTATTTCATAGACCACTGCTGTGCAATGTTGAAACGAGGGATAAATGGGTAGACGTGATTATATCCACAAGCCCCACTTCCTAGATATCTCAGAGACATTACACAAAATCGTTTTTTGTGGTTTTTCAGGCAATGTGGCCATGTTCTAGAAGTTATCCGGATGTTCGCCAGCAGCTGTGGCTGGCATCTTCAACTTCACATTACACAAAATATTGCCCGCCCTGTAGCATTGCAAGCAAATTTGCAGAAGGCTACTCCTTTGGACTACAGTGCCCAGAATGCCCAGCTGGCATGGGTCAATGGACACGCTTGCTAGGAAAATTCTGAAATTGTGCTCCCTGAAAGTACGTTTTTCCTAGCTCAGCCTCCAAAGCGCAGCTTGGTGGGGGCAATGGATCACAACGCAAACGGGAATCCCAGCAAATCCAGCCTGAGGTTAAGTGGCACTCTGGCAAGGAGTCCTTTGCTCCTGCCCTCATGGTTGCAGGGCTATCCACACAAGTGGGATCAGGTGTGAGTGGGGAGTCCCCTATCACATAGACATAGAGTTGTAAAGAGACCACAAGGGCCTCCCGTCCAACCCCCTGCCATGCAGGAACTCAATCAAAAGCATCCCAATTGACAGATGGTCGTCCACCTCTGTTTAAAAAACATCCAAAGTAGAAGACTCCACTACACTCCGAGGAAGTGATTCCTCGAACAGCCCTTAGGTCAGGATAGTTCCTCCTAATGTTTGAGGTGAATTTCTTTTCCTGGAGCGTGCATCCATTGCTCCGGGTCCTATTCTCTGGAGCAGCAGAAAACAAGCTTGCTCCCTCCTCATATGACATCCCTTCAAAACTTAAACAGGCTATCATAGAATCTCTTAACCGCCTCTTCTCCAAGCGAAACTAACCAGCTCCCTAAGTCTCTCCCACAGGGCTTTATGGTTTCCCAGACCTGGCAAGGAGTTGCATGCATATAGAAAGCGGGTGCCACACGGGGCGAATTCTTGCCTGCAGCTCATCTTTGTGCTGGGATCAAGGAGCGATCATAAAGAGCTTTGATACATTTTTCCTTAACAAGTGAACAGGAATAGGGATCAGGTTGGGATTCCCCACCCCCTTTTTGGCAGAGCTTCTTTCGGGGGCTCAGTTCACGAGTCCTTTCTGTTAAGGTCGGGTGTGGGTCCTACTGTTCATTCCATAAAGGAATACCCCCTTAAGGCAGGGAGCCCTCACACCACTCTGTGTCTTTCCCGGGGTTAACTGACACTGAGTGGAACCTTGCCAAGAAATCCTAGGTGGCACTTCTTCTAAGGTCGACAGGCAACCTGAACACACATGCAATCTACTTGCTACTGAACTTTTTTTCTGTGCCCAGAACAGGTGCAGCTCTGCCACAAAATCCATCCGTCGAGTTCTTCTCTCTCCTTTTCTGCAACTGGAGTGATGTGCCTGGGTCCATTTAAGAACTTTCTCTGGCCATGCGGGCTCAGACTCCCAGCACTTGGACTACCTGCCTGACTAACAAGCAGTCGCGCTCTCCAGCCTGCCAAAAATACCTTTGGCAACCACCGTCTATGGGGCCAAAGGGTAAAAAGAATCCTTTTAACCTGTGCATTACCAGAAGGAATCATGCAGTTTTCCAACAACTGCATAAAACTCAAATCAGCATCGTTTGCGGGTAGAATCAAAGCTACGCCGGTTAGTCTGTGGAATCAAGTAAGTAGAGAGAGCTTGCGGCACCTTTGAGTCTCACTGAAAAAAAAAGAAGTTGGCAGCATGAGCTTTTGTAGACTTTCTCTACTTCCTCAAATGCCATAATGCATCCGAGAGTAGACCAAAGTCTATGAAAGTCAGAGCTGCCAACTTCTTCTCATCACCCTTTTAGAAACACCACATGGGTTTTTGTGTGTGGCAATTGCCTCTGTTTAGACAAACATGCCCGCTTTGTGAAAACGCCCACATTTCTAGAAACAGTGGAGAGTTGCACAAAAACACACACACATACTGATTTTCATGCAAAACAACTCACATGCACTTCTGCACAGAGTTTCCCACTGCTAAAAACCATCAAGATGTTGAATACTAGGCACACAACAGCAGAGGAATATTTGGGTGCAGGGAGGAAAGTGGAGAAAATATCATCCTCACGTGGGAAGATGAAATCATCAAATATGACATTCCTACCCCCAGAATACGAAAAGTTAATCTCGTTATACAGACCGGCGAGACGATGGAAGAGAGAAGAAAGCACCTTACCTAGCGACTGACTTATTGTCATTGGGTAGGACATGCATGCGGAGGATACCGGGTTCGCTTCCCGCCAGCTCTGGGCCACGGGTTGAGTAGATCCAGACATTGTAAAAGGAATCCAGAAGGTCTCGTTTTCTTTCTTTTAAATCCTTGGATCTGTTAGGCCGAGGTATATAGAGTCCTAGAGTTTCTTTTTCATTATGAATGTGTTCTTGCTTCATGCTGTGCCTGCAAGGTAATGAAGGAAAGAGAGAGTTAGAGATTAGTTGAAGGCAATGCGGATAGGCTTCTATAGCTCAGTGGTATACAAAAGTCTCAAGTTCAATTCCTGGCAACTTCGAGCAAATATCCCTCTCTGAGAAGTAACACTAATGTGAAGTCTGTGGATATGGCGGTGTAGTCCCTAACGCTTAAAAGGGTGGGGGTTAGGGAACTAGACAGACCAACGGTCAGACTCATTAGAAGCCAGTCTCCTATGTTGTATTGGTCACGTTAAACCTACAAGTACGTAAGCCATATACATAATCAAGTAAAACTTACACAAGGAGGTAAGCCATATATATAGATATATAGATTATATAAATCCGGCATACAGATCTGTACATTTCAGGCCATCCCAGACTTTCTGTGGCTTTTACATTGCGATGATGGTGAAATAACATTCGTGCAGCATCTGCACTGCAGAAACAACAGGGTTTCAACACCTTTTAACTGCCAAGCCTCAATGCTATGGGATTCTGGGAAACGCCCCTGTTTTGATAGGCCTTCCCCCACCTTCTGAAATGTGTCTGATCGCTTTTAAACCCGACTGAAGCCTTTGCGTCTCGTCGCAGAAAATTCCCGCAATTCATCACATGGCCGCGAAAAACAGCCTTTCCCTTTTTTTGCCTGTCCTGAATCCCTAAACCATCAATTCATTGAGTGAAAGAGGGAGATAGGCTGTCGAACTCTCGGTGCCATGCCTCATTTGCTAATCGACATGCATCCAATCACACTTTGGTTGAAACAACATTTTCCCAACTCCCATCCCCGATTTTTAAACTGCTTTCCCACCAACCCCAGTCAATGTAACGGTCCGTCAAGGATGTGTAGTCCAAACCTTCTAGACCAGGGATAAGAAGAGTGGGTTCTAGACCAGGGATAGGAAGATTGCCATTGTTTATGTTCTTGCTATACAACATTAGAATAGTGTGTTATTAAAGCATAAATAGCCTCTTGTGATAATCTCCCTGTCAGGACATCCTCCTAATGGAATCTCTTTCCTGGAGTTTGAATCCATGCCTGTATTTAGGTCCATATTCTCTGGAGTTGCAGAAAAGAAAAGTGCTCCATCCTCAATATGAACGTCGCGCCAAACATTTAAACAGAACTAGCATATTCACGTCTAACCTTCTCTTCTCTGAGCTAAAATAACAACAAACTACAATTCCCAGAATTTCATAGCACTGAGCCATGGCAGGGAAGGTGGGGTTAAATCAGATTATTCTGCAGTGGTGGATGCAGCCTATTTTTTCACACCCACCAAAACCAACACTACATAGAAGCAGCTATTCACTGCAACCTCCCCCTTCTCCTTTTTTTCTTGGCAGGACAGAGGGGGGGCTATGATGCATTTTCGCCTTGATTTCAAAGTCGGCTGTTTGATCTTGTGGATGTATGTGGACAAGGAAATGTCCTTGGAAGAGTCAGGTGTGCGCGCATGAATAACTAAAGCACCAGAATTGCATTTGGAACTGTGTCCAAGAAAAAGCAGCTGCATATAAACTGGAGAGCAATTTTAGACAAGGTTTTTTTTGGGGGGGCAGGGGTTTCTGGGTTGGCACAAGAGGCTTGAGCCCTGGCACAGAATGTATTTTCTCAATGTGCAACCACAGCCAAATCCTCAAGCGATGCCATAATTTAAAAGCACAGCACAGAGATGAAAAGTAAAAAAAATGCCATAACGGCATGCCCACATTTCCAGCACTGATAAATGCCACTTGGGATAAATAGAAGGGAGGAGGGAGGAGTTACAAACGTAGCCGCTACGTTATTAAGCATTTCTATATATGTCATTGTTGTTGAACGCATGGTGACCATGTGGGATGAACCATCTCCAAAACTCCCTATCCTCCACTGCCTGCTCAATCCCTCCAAATCCATGCTCATGACCTCTCTGTTTGTTTGTGCCTATCATCCGGCATGTGGTCGTCCTCTCTTTCTGCTGCCTTCCCTTCCTAGCATTTATTGTCTTTTCCATGAATAATGCCTTCCTCACGATGTGGCCAACTACGACAACCCTAACATTATATTTTGGCTTTCAGGGAGATTTCAGGACTTGATCTGTGCAGGACCCTTGTTCGTCTTTTTGCTGTCCACAGTAATCTTAGCACACGTCTCAGAAGAAATTTTTATTTTCTTCTTACCGCTTTCTACTGTCCAGTCTCACATCCGTACCTGGGATAAGGAATGCAAGGGCATGCACGGCGGCACAATTACACCCATCCCTCCATATGTTCGTCTTTGATACTGACGGCTTTTGATTATTCACCTATTGATTATACGTTCCCTCAGGAATCTCTCTAGGTCCCTCCAGCGCAACTCATGGTCAACTTTAACTAAAAGTTGCCCGAAGAGGCCAGAGATTCCTAGAGAGGATACTCTAACTAGGCTTTTGTAGTTCTAGGATCAGTGTCTGTTGGATGCGGACCACAGAGTTGTACTGGAGGACCTAGCGATTCCAGAGAGGTGTCTTCTCAGTTAAAATATGTTGTTTTTGTTATTTGCTTTCCCCAATCCCGGGGGTCTTGTGCCCCTACTCAGCAAATATGGGGGACAATTGTAGATATATTGTACGGCCCCACTTACACATAAGATGGAATGAAAACAAAAGGCATGTCTCACTTTTAATCCTTAGGTAGGATCCAGCGACAGCAGTCCCAGGGCCAATTCCAGATTCCAGATCCTACCGCTTTCCACACTCATCTGGGCACCCGTAGTCAGCAAGAAGGTGTGCTTGCAGGGAAACACGGTTTGTAGCAACAAGGTGCCACCAGGCGCTATACCTCCTCATACGGATGCTTTGTCAAAACTTGGATGTTTTTCTCTTCCTTCAGAAAACAGCACACCAGCAAACAAACTCAGTGGATTTGCAAAGCTTTCACCTGCAGGAAGTTCTTTTTAATCATGTGTTTGTCAAGAACCACCGAAACATTATTTATTCATTGCAGTTGTAACACATCTTCTTTCACCTCCCAGGCAGTGTCACATCCATTCACCAACTACAGCCAGACCTGTTTTGCTTCGGCAAGGCAGTTGCATCATCTGTATCTTCAGGCTATTGGACTTCAGTGAGGCATGCAAGAAAGTGACTGCAGCATGTATCCTCACCGACTAATAGGGATCTCCGGTTTTCCAGAACCAGTCAGCCAACTAACCATGCCACCTCTTCCGGATACAAGAGGCCAGAATCTTCAAACTCAATCTGTAGACTACTATGGGTCTATAAGAATCTTTCAAGATGCAGGAAACAACTGAGAATATTTGTACTCACTTGCACTCTGACTTTATCCATTATTCTGCTGACTATCAGGACCAGATCACTAAATACGATCAATCAGATCGAGACACACATGAGGTTTATGACTTCCATAATAGGCATTAGCCAAGTGTGCTTCTTCACTAAGTAATTCTCATTAGGAAGGAGCCTCTCAGCAGCCTGGAATTGGACTGCTATTTTTCATAACATGGTGCAATTTTTGTCAGTTATATCAAATGGAAAAAAATGTTATTAAAAGATGTGCTGATTACAACAAAAAAGATATTAAGCGACCACAAACATACATAAAAGGTTGAAAAACTGCCGTAAATGACTGAAGTAGGGTGTTTCGTTGCATCATTTTCTTTACTTTTCCGGCGACTTCAAACTTTCATGGATATTGAGCATATTTATTTGAAGTCGAAGGCTTTCATGGCGAGCAGCATAGTTTTTGTGGTTTCTTTCGGGCTATGGACCATGTTCTAGAAGAGTTTATTCCTGATGTTTCACCGGCATCTGTGACTGGCATTGTTAGAGAAGATGCATCTTCATTTTCTCTGAAGATGCCAGCCACAGATTGCTGGCAAAACGTTCTGGAACAAACTCTCTAGAACAGGGCCACTAGCCCAAAAAAAACCACAGAAACTAGGGATGCCGGCCACGAAAGCCTCGACTTCATGTTGTTCGTCATCATTGTTCAAGAAATTCCTTTGCTACGAAAAGCAAGGGCGAAAAGTTGGACTGAGCGAAAATGCCCAGTCAAGTGACTTTTTGGTTTAGTAGGAGTGACTAGAAAGAAAAATACTATGAATACCAATACCACAGAAGAAACCTACAGAAGGGAGGGGATGACCAGCAAAAACACTATGCCAAAGCAGACATGAGTTTTACCATACAGAAGAGATTAATATCCAAAGAGATGCTTCCTAACTGATGCGCATTCATCACATACATTAGCCAGCCGCAAGAACTTCATTGCTCCAACAGACCATTATATGCTTCCCATTGTGCAGTCCCTTGTGGCTGCGTATTAGGATAACAATGCTTTTATCATTTTCCTTCAGTTTAAGCACTTGTATCTCTTGCAGAAATGCAATACTTCTTTGAATCATCCTCCCTCCGTACCCCTCTCCCGCTGCCGCCCTTTGCTAAGCACAGAAATTGTACTGCTGGGAGAAACAATCTCGGATCGCTGGGGATGTCAAACATAGCTGCCTGCAAGAAGACTCCTTGTCACATAAATTGCTCAGATCACAAAACATTTTTTTAATGACTGAGCATCCCGAGTAAAAGCTGCAAAACACATGCCTAGATTGCTTTGAACCCGGCTGGGTCGCTCTAAACAGCTTTGCTTGTACATGCCTCCGTTTCAAATGACAACTACAAACAACAACAATGCCCTTGTGTGTTGGAAAGGTGGGATATTCTTGCCTCCCACCACCGTCCCCGCACCGTTGGGTTGTAGTGAAGCCCCAGTCATGCACCTATACGGGGCCCTGGAAAAAGGAAAGGAAGGAAAGAAAGAGTGAGAGACAACTCTCTCTTTGTAGTTGGCTGGAGAGGGAGACTTCCAGTTGTGACGGCCAGGCGTGCATCCCTCCAGTGTCACCCATGGAGCGGTACACCTGGAGGGATTCACAGGGGGCTTCTTGCTCACCCAGCAGCCACACAGGACCTAAGTGGCCCTCCAGAGGCTGCAGTGCCACCCTCACTGCTAGAGTGGCACGGTACCTCTGAGTCTGGCATTTATTCCCATCAAAAACCAAAATACACAAAATAAAATAAAATAAAATCCAAAAACCCATACCTTGATTTTGCCATTTATATAAAGACACATTCTCTATGCCACTGTGATATAATGGGGACTGAGCACCCTCGGATTTTGGTACCATGGGGGGTCCTGGAACCAAATCCCACGCAGAACCGAGGGCCCAATTTGCGTCACCGCCCCCGCATTTAATTTTTTGTCCCCCTCCCTAAGTTCACACAAGCAAACTCTCACAAAATATTTGGTACTGGAGATAAAAAGTTAGAAAATAAAACAGGAAGCCCTGTTTAACAGTATCACAAATGGATTAGATATCGCATTTTGCAGAAAACGGGAAACAACAGATGCGGATCTCTGATGTGGCACAGTTCCCCTTTTTCCCAAAACTGAGTCAGCCGTCGTCCGACATTAAGCCGACACAGTATCAAGAAGCTACACATCACAGTATCAGAAGCCATACATCAACCAAGATAGCACCAGCATGCCTAAGAGCAAGTAGCAACTTCAGAGGAAGGGCCGCTGCAAATGTACAGGATAACACTCGCCAATGTATGAGAAGAACAACCTAAGACGTGATGACAAAATATTGTGGCAAGGCTGTCAGAAATAATCCACTCTGACACCATTTCACTCCATGCCCTCAATGCTATGGAATTCTGAGAACAAGACACAATGCAATTGATAGACTACCTTAATTTTAACCTGTTTTCCGATACCTTTACCGCTGTATTTTAACATGTACCCTTATTATTGTATACTTCAGACTATGCCTCAGGCAGGTCTTTATTTTAACTTACGATATGTACAGTGCTGTGTAAATTATGGCGCTTCATAAAAACTGTAAATAATAATAATAAATCATAATAATAGTGGCACCAGAGCTCCGTTTGAGGCCCGATTTCCCAAAACCATGTCAAAATTTTTGGTTCCCCCCCCCCAAAAAAGCTCTGCCCACTACCTGAACTGGAAACAACATCCAAGCAAAGAAAGAGGCTGAAAATTATCAAACGTGGGAATCTGACTTCTTTGTAGTGCTTCGGCATGATGTTTGAAAAAGCTAATATCCGCAGCACCAAGCACACCCCACCCATGAAAGCTATGAAGACAACATTTTACAGAGGAGACGTAAATTTATGATTTTCAAACTGATAAAACATTAAAGAAATTTGTTTTACAAAGTTAAATTTTATTTGTGAATGCATATGTTTTGTTTTAACTTTATAGTGCCAGATTGGTTTTTTTCAGGGGTCGGCAACCCCGCCGCGCGGCCAGATCTGGCCCGGGCGAGGCTTGGGACAGCCTGAGCCTGGTCCCTGGTGCCGATTGGGCAATCGCGGGGCAGGACCGGGGCCTCTCGGTGAGAGGTCAAAGGCCCCGTGCCCTCACACGAGAGCCAAAGGTCTCTCGCACGAGCACGCGGGGCCTTGGTTGGAAGGAGCCCGAGGGGCCACCCGCGGCGACCTCCTCCCTCCTTCCCGGCCTCTGTGGAGCCGGGAAGGAGCCCGGAGAGAGAGGCCGTTGGCTGCAAGGGCCTGAGGAGCCCAGGACGCCTGGCCCAAGCCC
The DNA here is from genome assembly GCF_019175285.1 of Sceloporus undulatus. Lineage (NCBI taxonomy): Eukaryota > Metazoa > Chordata > Lepidosauria > Squamata > Phrynosomatidae > Sceloporus > Sceloporus undulatus. The sequence continues at coordinate 4,231,438 of NC_056531.1, read as the reverse complement.
TTCCCTTCGGCAGAAAAGGCCCCTTGGGAGCCCTTTCGGCCGAAGGGAAGGGGCCTGGGACGGGTTGCCCAAGCTCTTCCTTCGCCTCCTTCCCCTTCGCCCGAAAGGCCCCTGGACCCCGTTCGGCTGAAGGAAGGACCAAGGAGAGAGGCGGGCGACACACCTCCTCCTCCTGCGGGGCTTCAGGAGACCTGAGGTGCCTCGGGAGACACCTCAGGCCTGCGAAGTCCCGAGGCCCGCCCCCGGCAGGCGGCTCCGCCCCTGGAGGGTGGAAGCTCCCCCCCCCGCCTTCGCCCCCCAGTTGTCTGAGGGACAGCACCTGGCCCCCGGCTCAAAAAGGTTCCTACCCCTGGTTGTTTTGAACTTCAGTACAACAGCTTGGACCTAATATCTAGGAAATAGATGTAGGGTGCTTGGGTTGTTGCCCAAGAGAAAGGTAGTGTACCCCAAATAGTTTCGGTGTCCGACTGATCTATGACAAGTTACAAATCGTGTTCCAGAACTAGGCAAGGAACGTTAACAGGGAAGGTTACCTCGTGTAGGTCCAGAAAAACTGACCACAGTTGGGCAGGCGCACCTGTAAGATTCAGGGACGGTCTAGGATTTTAGGAGAAGGGGGGGGTCCAGACAAGTGCCACCATTATAATGGGGCTTGCGGTCGGGCGGCGCAGCAGCCACACACCATTCATTTTTCAATGGAAGGGGGGTCCGGACCCCAAGAACCCCCCCTTGGCTAGTCCTGGTAAGATGGTTTCTAAAGCTATAATTCGATGCATGGCGTTTTTAATTTTAACACATAGATTTCTGACAGTCAGGTGGCACAGGAATCCGCCTCCATTTCCATTTCTCCAAGAGATGCTCCAGCAAGGCGACTCAGAGTCCCATTTTGACATTTGTGTAAGTTTAAGTAAGGCACAAGATTGAAGTAAATTGGATTAAGGCAATCTTTCTCAGATGTTTGTTGTTTGGAGACCGATTTATAGATGGATGCCATTTCCTTGTCACTCTGGATAATTTAAAAAGCCTTTCAGCCGCTGCTTCGATGGTAGTTTATTACACAGCTGCACATGGAGACGGCTTGAGGCAAAGGAACAAAACAACCTGTTACCTATCAGTGGAACCTGCAGAAAGCAATCACAGAAGACATTGAAATGAAGACGCAAACAAAGGTGGTCCGAGAAAATACAAACAGTTTGGCGGTGAGGAGCAAGGTAAAATAAAAGAACGAAGTCGACTGTCCATGGAAATGACTAACAGTGGCCTAAGTGTAATGAGTCCCACTTTCCCTAAATCGTAGAAAATTAATATATCACGTCATCAGATCAAACCAACTATCAGTCATATCATCATTATTACCCTTATCATTATTTATTTCATATTTTCAACAACTATTACATGTAATCACAATTTCCATACAAAGTGGCGACCAACCTTGGGGCAACAATTTAGGCCCTAAGCCAAGAATGCTATCCTGACCCATCCGCCACAGGTTAATCCCTGGCCTGGCACGGCAACAATAAGTGTTTACATGCCGCGCCACTGCCACCCCATGGATCAGCTACCACCCATGCCTCCGGCCAACGCCATCATGTCTGGTAAGAAGACCCCTGTCAAGGTCCATAACAGCCAAACAGGGTGCCAATGTAACAGGTGCCCCAGTCTAACATAGCAGGCCAGAATAGTGGTCTCTCACCAAATGCAAACAGAGCAACCAGACTACTGGCTACACCGTGGACAAACAGCGGATCTATACACCAGTAAGGCCCCTTTGGGCCAGGATCACACCAGATCTGTTCTGTCTCATCTGGTCATCCAAACAGACAACTTGGGCCACAGTGAGCATGGGGCTTCGGCCCATGTGTACAGGCTATAGTTAAGTCCATTCATCTTTCAGAGGCAGAGAGTCTTGCAGCACCTTTGAGACTAACTGAAGAAACAAGTTGGCAGCGTGAGCTTTTGTAGCATAAGTCTACTTCGCTAAAGGCAATCTAGGAAGTAAAGATCGAGTCTACGAAAGCTCCGTCTGCCAATTTCTTTCTTTCACGGAGTCTCCAGGTGCTACAAGATCTCCTACATACTCATTCTACAGACTAACACGGCTACATCTCTGAATTCTTTCCGCGGTCATTTTACTTGTTTAAGACATCCAGGCACTCCCATCGGGCTACCTTGACGAGCCTCTGAACATGAAGTGAAAACGGAACAATTCTATGGACCAGAAGGTCACTTTTTAGGTGTGGGCAAGTGAAGGAACATGGCCTAAGGATTGCAGAGGTAGCAACATGAAGGAGCACTCAGTAGCTAACATAGCTGCATATGATCTCTTGCACTTAGCGTTTCTGAAACCAGTCCGATGCCATATAAGTGCTCCATAGATAGTAATAGATGCTTGTAAAATCTCGGGTATCGCGTTGCTTCACAAGGATAAACAGGCTGTGGTTTTAAACATTGCCTTCTTAGGGGATTGACGATATAGGAGCATTTCCAGCCTGTGAGCCATTGTTTTGTTTCCCCATTTGGTGGAGATGTGTGTCAGATTTGAGGATCCGCCTCGGTACTCTGTTGGTAAATGCCTCGTTCCTGGAAAACTTTTACGTCCCAAGTGGCTTTTGAGAGCAGGCTTCCACTCTTCTCTAAGAAAAGTCAGTTCGCATCAAAGGTTCTTCTTGAACGAATTGGCATTCTCCTAACATTCGGTTGCTCTATATGCCGGTGCAGTTGACTTCTTCTCTTTCACAGCTCTGCATATCGCTGCTGAACGTCCTTTCAGCTCAGTCCAGTTGTGTGCCATTAGACACAGCGCTAATGTAATGCGTGCCTCTATACAACTCAGGAACAGACTTCAGGAAGAATTATTGCAACAGACGGCACAGAAGCACAGATCTTTGACGGCATACAAGCAACAGTGTTCCTGTAAAAAAACCCTTGCAAGCACTACCCTCCTAACTGCTTAAGAGTTTCCCTTCCGGCTGAATTACCATGACTGCAATCCAAACGGCGAGAAATAACCCAGTTGACAACCACTTTAATTGCCATGGCCAATGCGTGGAATGCTGAGAGCGTAGTTTTGTGGACTTTAGCCTCTCTGTAAGAGAAGCTCTGTGCCAAAACAAAGACAGTTCTATACATTATACCAAGGAATAAAAAGTAGTGCCAGACTGATTAGTTCTGCAGTGGGGATGCAGCCTAGAAAAGAGACTGGCGTCTCGAATACGGCTCATACTAGGTTAATTATTATTATATGTCTACTATATAATAAGAATTATATATTATCAGGTTTATTTATATTTTTCCTACCTCTCTCTGATGATTGAGGTGGGGACAAGCCATAAAATATAGAATGACTGTTAAATGGACTAAATACGAATGTAAAACATGTTGACAGTTGTACAAAATACTAAAACTAAATGGTCATGGGTCCTTCGAACGACAACAATGCCACTTCCCTTACGTGAGGGATCCATGCCAGACACACACACCGCAAAGGAAATACGATAGGTGGAGCCCCATTAAAAAAAAACAAGGGGCTTGCGCGCACCAAGGGCGCATAGACGCGTTGCTTCTCCAGCGCAGCATAGGACGCGGGGCCGTAATTAAAATAGCACAGATTCTACGTTAAGTGGCCATAGTTGCATCTTAAAATCCTTGATT
>NC_056531.1:4199618-4227762 GCF_019175285.1 Sceloporus undulatus | reverse complement strand
TCTAGAACATGGCCAGATAGCCCGAAAAACCCACAAAAAACTATGGATGCCGGCCATGAAAGCCGTCGACTTCACAAGACAGTACTGTAGTAGTTTTTAAAATTACTTTCTGGAGTTAATGAGCCACCCATGATTCTTGTCGGGCGCAAGATGCACAAAGAAAGCTGGCGAATGATGCCGACTGATCAGCTGCACGCTCTCCCTTAACTTAAAGTCAAGGATGATTTTAAGCTCCACTGGTGAATATCCACTAAAATGAAATTACTCTCCCACCAAAATCAGGGCTGAGTCTCAAGTTCTTTGAGGGATAGGATTAGAAGGTGCAGGTGCTTTCCAGGCTGTGGAATTGAAATGATTGTTGTTGCTCAACCCCGCCTTGCAGCCAGGAGCTGCATCATCGCCCACAGTTTTTGGAACAAAGCATTCTTGCTCTTGGAGGCCAGGGGCCTGGTACTCTTCCCAGCATTGTTCTGGGAAAGCTTTCCTTTTCCCCTTGCATCTTGAAAGTAAAATAAAACAATCGGCCAGCTTTGAGCAACGGCAGGGAGAACTACTATATGTACTCATGTATAAGTCTAGAAATTTAGGTCAACAATTGATCCAAAAAACCTGAGTCGACTAATCACAGGTCAATATAGGTACTGTATCTTAACTCTTATTTAAAAGAAGGAACCACCCCCTGGTGAAAGGCAAGAGTATAATCTGTCCTGGGAGCACCAATCCCCTCTCATCCAGCCAGCCTTAGGAGTGAGCACGAAGAGCTATGTCTGCTGGAATTTTGTACGTACTTTGACATTGCTTTGCTTTGCTTCGTCCTTTAGATCCTTTGCTATGTGCCCCTGAGTTTTACCCTCAACTTATCCATGAGTCAAATCAAAATCTGTAACATCAGACCCAAAATTTGCCCTCAACTTATACATGAGGTCGACATATACTCGAGTATATATGGTAGGAAAGCAGGGGTGACACTGTAGGGCCTTGTTTTTCCCAGCGTGTGACTGGTTTTCCTTCTTGGGGACTGATCGTTTCTTTTGGCAGCGATGCTGGTGGTTCTTGTTTGGAAGGAGAATTTCCAATCTTGCCCAGGTGCTCAGTGAAACTGAGAGACGCACATGCTGTGCATGTGTTTGGAGAAGAAGCATCTTCCCCCTGTCTCCTTATTCCTTTGGTTCATGAAGAGTGAAAACCAGATAGCCTCAGATTGGTCACAGGTTGTCAGTGGACAAGTGTAAATAAAATATGCCCTTTGGTGAACAAAATTTCCCCCCGGCAAGTCAAAAAACCAAGATGACTCCTGTTAGAGTAAGACAAAGCAAGCTAACAAAACCTCACAGCAATCAGACAACCACCCACACATCAAAGAACAGTCTGTCTCATGCAAAGTGTCACCTTCTGTCTGGTCTTTTTAATGGGGGAATGATGATGGATTGAACCTCGGAACGTCTGCCTATGGAAATTGGCGCTTTGTCACTTGGCTCTGGTTCGCCCACTTGCTAACAGTCAGGTCATGCCTATGTTGACACAGGCTTTTATTATGGACCATGCGGCAAATGTGCTTGCAAAGCCAAGAGCTAGCAAAAATGTTTTAAAAAAACAAACTCGGGGGACCACTTCCCCCCCTTTCATCTCACCCTAATCCTTTCTGTAGTATAGCTGTGTGTGTCAGGATATTTTTCCCCCCAGGAAAAAGCACCGTAATGCTATGCCCAACATCCACCCTGAAGCTCTTTGCATTGATGCAGGTGAAACATCAGAAATAAACTCTTCTAGAACATGGCCACATAACCCGAAAAAACCCACAAAAACTATGGATGCCAGCCCTGAAAGCCTCCGACTTCACATTCTCATGCATTATTTTGAAGGTCTTTGGCTGATTTGGATTCTTGTTTGCTCACACCAAGTTAGAAATGGTGGTGCCAGCATTTCTTTGCTGAGGTGTCAGTCTTTTCTGCTGAACCAGTGGAGTTACTGAACAGTGGTGTTACTGAGCTATAGGTGGGGGGAATGAAATAAAGGGATGCTTTTTTGCCACTTGACCTTCACTGATTCTTCATCTTTCAGCTCTCTCCCACACAGCAGAAATAAAGCAGATTGACGCCATTGTAACTGTCATGGTGCCATCCTGTGGAACCCCATAATTGTTAGTTTGGCGAAGTATTCAGTCTGGTCTGTCAGAGAGCTCTGGTGCCTCACCAGACTAGAAATCCCAAGATCCTATAAGGCAGAGTCATGGCAATTCAAGTGGTGTCAAACTGGTTTATTTCTGCAGCGTGGACATACACCTTTAATGACCTTTCTGTGTGTATGTGCCTTCAAGTCACCTGCTCACTTATGGTGACCCCGTGAATTTCATAGAGCTCAGAGGCAGTTTTGGCAATACCTTCCTCTGTAATACAGCCTACAGCACCTGCTATTCATTGGCTGTCTCCCATCCGAGAGCCGCCCCGATTGTTCTCAGAGGGGTGGGATACAAATAAATATTATTATTTTATTATTATTATTAACTAACCAGGGTGGACCCCGCTTACCTTCCAAGATGAGACAGGATCCTGTGCCTTTAAGGTATTAGGCCTACCTACCGGCTCCTTTTTCAGATCTTTGAACCCACGTTTTATGCTCCCGTTTGCACTGTGCGTTGGTGTATTGACGATCTGTAGGTCATTACTACTGAGTTCCAAGTGCTAATGTGTTACATCCATCATATTGCTATGTGCATGGGATGAATTTACGTGATCCTGAGGATGTTCTCATGGTCAAACAGGATATTTGAGGAGGAAGGGGAGTCATATGTACTTTGGGGAAAGAGTTGCAACAGACCTTGTTTTGTTTTGTTCATGAAGTATTCCAGATGACTTCAGAGATGATGTTCACCACCTCTTGACCTGCATGTAAAAAACTATCGGTCAGTCATTGGTCCCAGTTACACAGTTAACCAACTGTTCTACTTACTCATATACATATTTGTGTGAACTTAAGTTGCGGCCAAAGGTCCATCTACTCCAGTATTCCATTTCCTCCAGTATCATTGCTGTATCCAGAAACTAACACTCAAATATTTTCTTTTGGTCTGTGGCATCGTCACATTACATTGTAAGTCCAAGGGAAGGTAAACATAGACTAGGGAGATGCAGGTCCAAATCTCTCCTTTGCTCTGAAACGTACTGGGCAGTCTTTGGGAAACCATGCTCTTTCCCTTTGCCTTGCCTCCTGGGATTGCCATGTACTGTATATACTCATGCATAAGTCTAGACTATTTTAGTCAAAATTTGATCCAAAAAACCTGAGTCGACTTATCCACGGGTCATATCAAAATCCATAATTTTGGCCCCAAAACCTGCCCTCGATTAATACATATATCCAGTTATATACGGTAGAAAACATTTGATAGTTGCCTTGATGCAGCGCTGAAGTATTAGGAACATAAGAAAAACTCTGTTGGATCAGACCAAAGGCCTATGGAGTTCGGTAGTCTGTGCGCACAGTAACTAACCAGTTGCCTATGGGAAGCACACATGTAGAACATTTACGCAGTAGCACTCATTGGGGCAGGAACTGGCAAAGCCACCTCTGAGTATTACTATATTTAAAATAAAATCCTGTAAAATTCATGGGGTCGCCATAAGTCGACAGACAACTTGAAGGCACATACACACTCTTTGGAGAAATGCATTTTTGCTTGGGATGATGGTGAGAGTGTGGTCATACAAATTGCACATGTAACAGTTACAATGGGCCTTGGGGACCGTGGCTGATGGTCCTGACGATGAGAAAGAAGATCCCAGTATGACTCCATTAGTGGACTGGTTATTTTTCATGGTCCTGAGGACAGTTCCCCTGTTCATGGACCCATGAGCAGAGTCTCTGTGTATTATAGTCCAAGGCCCATTGGAATTTTCTGAATGGTTTTGTTTCATTGTTGAAGCAAAGTAGGTCTAGCATCACATACGGCTCTGTAGTCCTTGAAATGAAGACAGGATTCCAGTGGAATATGGTCATTAATAGCAGAAAATTCCAGCCACAAATGTTACATTTCTGGGGGCATGTTGTTGTAGTTGCTGTGGTTTTATTCTAAGGATGGCAGTTTGTTTTTTAGGAAGTTGCTCTTTTGCCAGGCTGGCGCTGAGTACGCAGAATAGTGTGGATTTCCTTAATCTTTTCTTCTGGTTTTTTTAATGGCATTGTTTTTTTTTTTTACCTTTTATTCCGTTAAAAATAAGTCTTGCGTGCACTTCAGAGTTCGACTGAGTACACTCCCCAGACTGTACTCTTGGTGCAGGGCACGTACGCAGGCGGTTGTGTGGCTTCCTTCCATTGTGGAATCCCTTTTCCCTGGGGAACGTAGTACCCTAGGGGCCTGAACAGACAGGCCAAAATAAAGCTGCTTCAGGTCACTTTGGAGGTAAGCTGTTTAAATGACACACGCATCTTAAGAGGCCAGAAGCTGCGCCAAAGCTGTGCTCCAGTCCTTAGGTCTGGAGCGCAGCTTTGGAGCAGCTTCTGGACTCTTGGGATGCATGCAGCATTTAAACAACATACCTCCAAAGTGACCCAAAGCAGCTTTATTTTGGACTGTTTGTTCAGGCGTTATGTTAACCTTCTTTAGCCTGGTACTTTCCAAATTGTAAAGCTGAATATGATGGGAGCTGTAGTCCAACATATCTGGAGAGTAACAGGTTGGGAAATGCCACTTATGAGTCTGGGTTGGGTGAAGGAGCTGGCTTTCAGTGGGTAGGGCTAAGCTGATATATTAGAAAGAATGAAGTGGATCAGTTGAAAATGTAATCTTAACCATGTGTTTTACAGTTTTTTAACTGGGGTGACCGGAGTACCTTCACTCCAGTCAGTCTAAATATACTTTTCCTCTCTAGAGAGTTTATCACACTAGCGAGATTCCATGGGGAAACGGGATTTAACACGAAGAAAACCCGAAAGTGCCCGAAGTTTATCACACGACGTCACATTTAACGTGAAATAACGTGAAGTTAAACCGCAGTTAAAGCGGAGAAAACCGGCAGCTTTTCACTTTCAGAACATCCTGAAAGTAAAAAGATGCCGGTCTTCTCCGCTTTAACTGCGGTTTAACTTCACATTATTTCGCGTTGGAAGCAATTTGGTGTGATAAACTCCCCGAATTTGCAAGTTTTGTTTAAATTTGAATTTAATTTAAATCGTGTTTAACTCCCGTTTGCCCGCGGGATCTCACAAGTGTGATAAAGCTGAGGGCATATGGTGGAATTTAAAGTGTGTATTCTTTAAAAAAAGGAAAATTCAGACTAGTTGAAGTCTTGAAGATAGGAAAGCTTAAGAGTTGAATCGGTACTTAGTTCTCTGTGATGCTGGAGCCAATCTGGGTTAATTTTTTGTGGGTTTTTCAGGCTCTGTGGCCATGTTCTAGAAGAGTTTATTCCTGACCTTTCGCCAGCATCTGTGGCTGGCATCTTCAGAGAAAGATGGGTTAACTCTGAAAGCGGAGGGACCTGCTCAGCGTTCTTCTTTACATTGCATTGGCTTGCATACTAAGGGTCTCAGGATGCTTAATCCTGCAGCTTTTTAGCAAGTGTGTTGAATTGTCTGCGCTTGGAAAATGTAGTTCTGTCTACCGTTTCCAGACTCCCCCGTCAGCAAGGTTTCCCAGACTTCATGAAGTATGTCCATCAGGGTCAGAACCAAGCAGCTGGCTGGATGTTGTCAGATTGCAATGCCCAGCAGCCATAAGCAGCATTGTCAGTCATGACCAACGCTGAGAGTTGCAGTCCAACAATATCCGAAGGGTCACAGGATTCTCAGTTCTGTCATATACCAAGCTTCAGCCGTAGCCCATTGAGGTATATACTATTTAGAGACAAGACTGAGGGACTCTAGGGACCCCTGCTCTGATCCAAAAAGACCATCCATACAGTCCTTAAGAGCTCTTTATTCTTGGCACAGTCTTTGAAATCAGGGATGAGCAATCTATGGCTTTGCAGACATCACCCAATCTAGCCAGACATATTGATTCTGGAGGAAGGAAATCCTTGCTACGAGACGCTCAGTCCCTGTGATTGACAGCGTGTCAGATTTATCCTCACCAGACCTCCTTTCAATGATGCTGCAAGCGATGCAAGCTTCCAGGAAGCTGTCTGTTCTAAAATTCTGAGCATTAATGGAGCACTTTCAAGGAATTTCTTCCAACCTTCAGGGCAAACCTGAAGGAATTTATCTCCTTTCATCTCCTCTGCTTTTTCATCTTCTTGAAAAAATAAAGGAATTTCACACCCCTCCCTAGGCTTGCAGCCTAACTGCTGCTTATTTGAAACCATCCTCGGCATCCTCGTGATTTTCTTTACCCAAAGCGAAGAGATTTCTCCATGGTATGTGCAACCTCTACCTACCAGTTTTTTGTCTTGCACCGTCATGGAGCACCATTATCATCCTTTCTCTGTTGGGACGCGAGTCCTTTGAACCGTTGGCGGACAGTCACTTGGATCTAGTTTCCATTAAACCGATGTTCTTGGTCACCATGACATCTGCTAGAAGAGGAAAGAGAATTGTATGCTTTATACGCTGACCTTTTCTTTTAGTCCTCTGCAAGGGCAAGGCAATTCACAGGCTTTTTATGCATACCGTATATACTTGACTATAAGTCGACCTCATGTATCAGTCGAGGGCAAGTTTTGGGGCCAAAATTATGGTTTTTGCTGTGACCCATGGATAGGTCGAGGGTAAAATTTAAGGGCACATAGCAAAAGATTTAAAGGATGAAGCAAAGCAAAACAAGGTCAAAGAACTTGCAAAATCCCAGCAGATATAACTCTATGTGCTTAGTCTTAAGGCTGGATGGATGAGAGAATACAGCGGGTAAGTGGTTCCAGGACAGACTATACTCTTGCTTTTCACCAGGGGATGGTTCCTTCTTTTAGATACAGTATTTACATTGACCTATGGATAAGTCGACTCAGGTTTTTTTGGGTCAATGTTTTGACCGGAATTTCTAGACATATACATGAGTATATATAGTACTTTTTGCTGGAGGTGCTGCCCTCCTTCCATTTCTCACATGATAGGTTTCTCCAAAAGCTGTCTTCACAACTACTCTCCTGATATGTCCAGTGCTCACATTCTACCTTGAAGGAACTGCACTTTTGTAGAAAGCCACCATGGTGTTACTAAGAAGGGGCTCCCCATCTGCTCCTGGCAGTTGGCTAAATGAGTGGTAGCTACCATCTTGCAAAACTTCCACTACGCACAATTGCCAAATGCCACTCTACAAGGGGCAGCAATTCAATCAGCAGTTTTCCTGAGAGTTGTATCTATTCCATAGAATCATAGAGCTGGAAGAGACTGCAAGGGCCATCCAGTCCAACCCCCTGCCATGCAGGAAATCCAGATCAAAGCATCCCCAGATATATGCAAGGCAGGCCTTTGGTCATAACCATCTACTTTCCTCCACCACTATTGAGTAGACGTCCGGTTGCACCAGGATGCATCTTTTGGCAGGGCTGTTCTCAGTTCTCATGGGATGTCATCCATCTTCTTTGGGTGAGATTTCCAGTCTTCCATATGTCTGGGCCTCAAAGACCAAGAAGAAGCTGGGGGAGAAGGAGGAGGAGTTGGAGCTACTTCCCTGTAAATGTCGTTCTTCATCTGGTCATCTGATAATTCAGAAAACTTGCTCTCCTCACCACTGGGTTTCCTATTCTTGTACTAGAATGGTACAATGGTGGACCAGGATCTGGAGTAAATTGGAAGCTAAAGTACTGAGAATTACAGGGAAAGAGAGTGGAGCTTCTGCCGGTTTTGGCTCATTTTGCTAAGGTTCTGAAGTGTTTGCAGAAGTACAGGAAAATCTTGTTATCTGCGACTTCACAGATTACCACTTGTAAAACCACAGTTACAGGTCAGCAACCTGTTCTTGTTGGCTTGAGACACAAAAAGGGAAAAGGAGGGTCAGCCTCGTGTGCTGCAAATGGTTCCGTTCCAGCCACACACTTCCTCTTAGGGCTGGAACATCAGGAAACAGCACAGTGCAATGTTTGGGAACTGTCTAATAAGAGAGTTGTACAGTTACTTTGCCCCCCCCCCCGGGTTTTGTTTTTGAAAGAGCCAAGCAAGAGAAAGGGGAAAAGAAAGGTATTTTTAAACTTTCTCTCTTGGGATGCCAAGAAAAATAAAGAGTTATTTTAGTCCCTGGCCTCTCTTTCATTCACTATGAAGGAGAGGGAACGGGATCCCAGTGACAAACCCTTCCTTTCCACCATATGTACATTTACAAGTACACTCATCCCTCCATATTTGCGGCTTTGATTATTCACGGGTGTGATTAATATGTTCTCTCTAGGAATCTCTAGGTCCTCCAGTGCAACTCTATGGTCAACTTTAACTAAAAGTTGCACTGAAGGACCTAGAGATTCCTAGAGAGGATACTCTACTGGGCCTTTGTCATTCCTCCAGTGCAGTTCTATGGTCAGTGTCTGTCGGACGTTGACCACAGAGTTGCACTGAAGGACCTAGAGATTCCTAGACAGGATACTCTACTAGGCCTTGTCATTCTTCCAGTGCAGTTCTATGGTCAGTGTCTGTTGGACGTTGACCACAGAGTTGCACTGAAGGACCTAGAGATTCCTAGAGAGGATACTCTACTAGGCCTTTGTCATTCCTCCAGTGCAGTTCTATGGTCAGTGTCTGTCGGACGTTGGACCAAGAGTGCACTGGAGGACCTAGAGATTCCTAGACAGGATACTCTACTAGGCCTTTGTCATTCCTCCCGTGCAGTTCTATGGTCAGTGTTGTCGGACGTTGACACACAGATTGCACTGGAGGACCTAGAGATTCCTAGGACAGGATACTCTACTAGGCCTTTGTCATTCCTCCAGTGCAGTTCTATGGTCAGTGTCTGTCGGACGTTGACCACAGAGTTGCACTGAAGGACCTAGAGATTCCTAGAGAGGATACTCTACTAGGCCTTTGTCATTCCTCCAGTGCAGTTCTATGGTCAGTGTCTGTCGGACGTTGACCACAGAGTTGCACTGGAGGACCTAGAGATTCCTAGAGAAGTGTCCTCTCAGGTAATAACATGGTGTTTTGGTTATTTGCGGTTTTTCTATATTCACGGGGGGTCTTGTGCCCCTAATCTTAGCAAATATGGAGGGACAAGCGTATACCCATGCACATAGAAAATACAGCCTCATTGGCACGATGTGGAACTGTATTCTTTGCAGTGACTTGTGACATGTCTGTGAAATGGCTGTGCTTGTGTGTATGTATGTGATATGTTTGAAGATAAGCTGTGTCTCAAATGCCTGTGTCAGGATCTACTCGCTCATGCTTGCTTGCCAAATCATTTTACAGGAATTTCCACTCTTTTGGATGGAGACCCAACTTAAAAGTCAGACTCATTTTCAGGATGGTGTTTTGTGCCGTAAATCTAATGTGGGCACTTCTTCCCTGCGTTCATGAAAGTCCTCTTGGTATTATAATGCGGTCTTGGTGGGCACTTTAAATAATGATCTCTTTGCTCTTTGATCAAACTCCCCATCTTCCCAACGGGGTCAAGTACCTTATCTGCTAATAAGGAGCAGCTGAAGCATCAAGACGTTGAATAGGCAGCTTTGTGGCATACAATCGGAGAGCTTTTTAGTTAATTAAATTACTGCATCGGAGAACCACCCTCGTTTTGAAGGGGCTGAAAGAGCAAAAGGGACTTAACAAATAGCACATCTTTTCTGACCCACGTTTTTTTCCTATTGAAAGAGGCAGATTTTATGGGCTTTCTTCAGAAATACCCACCAAGGGGATGGAAGAATTGAATTTTCGGGTGTTTACAAGGGGGGATTTTGTGCTCTTATTAGCCATCCTCTCCCTGCTTCCCAAACTAGCAGAGCCAGTGCTGTCCAGAATAGCCTTGACAACAAAATAGATCACTGTGCACTATTGCAGGCTGCAGGGTGGTAATTATTATTATTATTATTATTATTATTATTACCCTACCTCTCCCTTAGGATTGAGGCGGCTTACAATATGATAAAAACAATATAAAATACATCATACATAATAAAATACCTATTGATCCCCCTCCCAACACAACACCCTAATAAAGTACCCCTAAAAAAATAAAGAAACCAGACAGTCAGTAGTCAACTGTCAACACAGTTCACAGTGAGGAGATGGGCCAACTGGAGTTTCTATGTAATCATATCCTTGGGCATATGTTGGATTCCATTGTTCTTGTCGAAGAGATTGAAAGTTGAAGTGGGATGTTTTTAATATGTACAGGCCACCCAAATTACAGTGGTCCTGTGCCGCCAAGTGTGATACAGTATAGGTAAGAAACACAGCACAAGCACTTCTCTGAGCCTTCTTTCTTTCTTTTTTTCCTTTCTCAGGATGTGGGGCTCTTAGAATACCAGCACCATCCCAGGGACTACCCTTCCCACCTGCCCTCTGGGTCTGTCTTGCAGCCGCAACGGAGAAGACCATCCTTGCTATCGGAGTTTCAGCCGGGGAATGAAAGGTAAGGAGAATGGGAACAACTGTGTGCACAGTGGAGCTCTATGTGGGACTGTGAGACATCTCTTGCACAACCTGGAAAGATGGAGCAGTGGCCAAGATGATCTTTCAGCAAACATTTTAGCAACATGGGTCCTCTAGAGGCATTTTATTGTCTTGAGCTCTTGAGTCATACTGTCTGTGCCGTACAATCCCTTGCAGCATTGCAGAGAGGGCACAGATATATGTGATCCAGGAGCTATATGCCTGGTATTCTCTGGGACACTACAAGGGATTCTGGGAACAGGTGTAGTGCTCTATGGTTTTGCATTGGCTGCTGGATTGCTGATGCAGCTGGAAGGTCTCTAAAGCATTATAGTCCCCGCAGATCCAGGAATAAACTCTTCTAAAACATGGCCACATAGCCCGAAAAACCCACAAAAAACTATGGCTGACAGTAGGTTTCTAGTTTCCCTAGAATGCATTTTGAGTCGACTAGGTAAGAAACTATATTGGCTTATGATATATTTTCTCTTTAAGAAAAGTTATGTCCACCCTGTGGTCCACCCTTCACGTGTTCTGGCATGGCCTACAATGTTCTGACTTTGCCTTTGTCCCCTCTATATTGTGCAGACATTGAATAATAGAGGGTTTGTCTCTTGCATAATATGGGGTTTGCCTCTTCACTCCTTTGTTGGCTGAACCTGACTTAGAGACACTATCACTTTGACAGATCTCAGGCAGCTCAATGGGAGGATGTTTCCCCTAAGTTATTTTTGGGCGCAAGTCTTAAAAGGTGCTCAGAAAAAAACAGGGAGCCAGCGCCAGAGTTGACACGTCTTACTTTAGGAGATTTTCAGAAAGTTGGGTGGGCATTGGCGAAGGGCTGCTCCTCCTGTGGGTTATATCTGGTGAGCTTTGGGTCTTCTTCCAATTGTATGATTGATGATTGCCCAAAGAATTTCCCCAACTGTGTTTCTTGGAAGCGGTCACCAAAGGGAGACTATGGAGTTCCTTCCTTTTTCCATCAGGGGAAGTTTTTAAATATAGACTGCATAAACATATGTCAAGGGTGGCTCAGGCCTAATGAATCCTGCTTTGGTGCAGCAGGCTGTGGACTGAGATGACCTCTGGTGGACCTTTCCCACACCCCCAAACTCCTTTTCCTTGTGTTTCTTGGATCAAGTGGTGGCTGGAGGCTGCAGCTGGTGGCGAGGAGGAGTAGATCTGGCCAGCCGCAGCAAATACTTTTGGGTTTCTCTGGCAAAGAGGCAACATCCTTCCCGCACCCCGCACCCCACCCAGAGGAGCAGGGAAGAGCAGGCATCCGTGCAGCTGAGATCCCCCTTGGCAGATTCATGTGCATCGCATCTGTAAGAACCTTGGCTTGGTTCCCAGGTTCCGATTGCTTGGCTTCTAGCAGAGGCAGCTGGCTCTTGTGGGTCGGCGGCTGGGGCTGGGTGGGCAGCGGGCAGCAAGCTCGAGGCGAGCACAACTACGGCCTTTGAATATCTGGAGGAGGGAGGACACAAACGGCACACACAAAGCTCCGCTGTGTCTCAGAGTGAGTGGAGTGGGGTGGGGGAACCTCGGGAGCCAAGCACCAAGCCTGGCACAGGCCAGCAAGCAAGTCCTTCCCCTTCCATAGAAGAATGCTCAGAAAAGCTTTGGGAGAAGCATTTTCATCTGAGGACCTGAGAATCTGGTTTCTCCACTCTTTACTACTGCAAGCCTGGCACTTGGTTGGCAGCAGTGAGAGTATTTGGAAAGTGTCAGCAAAATGACTGCTCTCTGTAAATTACCAAAGCTTGGAAAAGTTTATTTTCCCCTCCTCCTCCTCCTCCTCCTCCTCCTTTTTTTTGGACAACAGCTCCAAGGATACTCAAGCCAGTATCGCCAGTGGCTGTGATGGTTGGAGGAATCGGGGAGATGCGTCCAATCTGGGAAGTTTTCCAAGCTCTGGAAATTATTATTGTGCGTCTGCTGGAAGGTTGTTCTTTAGCTGCGTGTTTATTTCTAGCCCCACTTTTTATCCCACCTGTGAGTTCTTTGTCAGATGTGGAGTTAAGCCCTATCTGTTCCTCAGTTTGGCTCCCGTGTTCCAAATCAGGCAGCCACACTGAAGCGCACCGCCTCCTTCCTCCCATAGAATTGGTTCGGTTCTGTCATGGCTGGTACGGATTCTGCTTTTGAGAGTGTACCTAGCCTTGAGAGGGCTTCAGCTGGAATTGTCAGCCATTGCACCTGAGACCTCTTAACACGTACAGAGTGCTGTACCATCAAGCGATGCCTCAGTGCACCTCATCCATTGTTTGCAAGCCATTCTCTGGAAGGCTCCCCTTTGGTGAGAGTGCAGTGAGGTCCTGCCAGCTGGAACAAACAAGTTTGGAAGAGTTATTTTGAGATCTCCTTTTTGGTATGCTGTGTACCACAAATAATTGCAGAGGAATGTTATGTCAAGGTCTGCTTTTTTTCGTCTTTCCCTCCTGTTGGCCTGTTCTCTTCTTATAGCCTCCTGAATTGTCCTGAACAGTTCAGAAGTTGCATTGTGTTGTCCAAGAATATTTGAACTATGTTATAGATGCCCTATGCTAGGGATCTCATATAGCAATGTGCCTATATGTTTTAAATGTCAGAAAGGCATAAATGCACACATGCCACGGAGAGGGTCATGGAAAGTAATATTGTAATTGCAAATGGTGACTTATCTGGGTGAGCATGGACCAATCACTGTGTCCAAGGCTGCATCTGCACTTCAGAAACAATCCAGTTTGACATCACTTTAATTGCCAAGGCTCAAAGCTATGGAATTCTAGTTAGGGTTGTGGCACCAGAGTATTCTCACAGAGAAGGCTATATGTCTTGCAAAACTACAGTTCCCAGAATTTGATAGCATTGAGCCATGGCAGTTACAGTGGTGTCAGACTGGATTATTTCTGCAGTGCGGATGTAGCCTTAGTTGAAGCTACCCTTACAGGATTGCTGTGAGGATTTTGTAGGAAAGGAGGGACATAAATTGATAAATAAGTAATAATTGGTTTTCTTAAATGTTTTAAACGGCAGTTTTGGGTGCATCATGAAATGGATTAAAATGATAAAACACAAACTAAAAAATAAAGTTATAAAGACGAAAACACCAGAGTGATAAAACAAAAAACCAACCCCAGCAGGACATTAAGTAGTGAAAAGCTCTGAAAGCTCTAAAATTGTGTTTAAAATAGCAGTGCCCTTTTCAGAAACTGGGGGGCATGGAGAGTGCAGTGGGGCTGAAAGCATGTTCCCAGGGAGGGCCAACCTGTGAAGATTGGAAAAGGTTGGGGGGAAAAAAATAAAATGATCAGCCTTCCTGAGTCAAAATAGGCTCATGCTGGGCCTCCAACTCATCAAATGTGAATTGGCATAATTTATATACTTTTGCTTACCGCAACATATAACCACCACCCCCAGGAAACATTCTATGTATATTTATCTCAGCTGGCATCCCTTATGCAAGTCTTGTTATCGTCATTTCAGTGGACCCTTGGTATCTCCTGGGGTTTGGTTCCAGAACCCCCGTGGATCCCAAAATCTGTGGGCGATCAAGTCCCATTAAATACAATGGCATAGCAAAACGGTGTCCCTTCTATAAAATGGCAACATCCAAGTGTGCTTTTTGGAATGCATGTATTTTAAAAATCTTTTCAAACAGCTTGAATGGGTGGATTAAAAAAAATGTGTGGATACGGAGGGCCAGCAGTATTGTCCCCATGTAGTAGGTAGGTGGCTTCAGTTTGAGGAAGAGAAACTTGCCAAGGCCATCATTGATGCGGTTAATAAATGAAGTGAAACTTGAAGAGGGTAGTCGAAGGCTTTCATGGCCAGAATCCCTAACTTTTTGTGGGGTTTTGGGGCTATGTGACCATGTTCTGGCAGAGTTTATTCCTGACGTTTCGTCAGCATCTGTGGCTGGCATCTTCAGAGAATGGTGGCATGGAAGACCGCTGGATGTATATACCGTATTTTCCAGCGTATAAGGCGACTGGGGGTATAAGACGACCCCCAAGTCGCACGCCGGCAGCGTCCCTGGCCTCCTATAAGGGGGTCTCGCGCCGGCTTGAGGGGGCCTTTCTGGCGGCCTGAGGCGGGTACTGCAGCTGGGCTCTCTCTCTGCCATTGCTGCTGCAAAAGGCGGCGGAGAAGTGGCTCCAGAGCCGGTCGGGCCAAAGTAAAGAGCCGGCCCCTTATTCCTTGCTGCCGCTGCCGCCACCACCACCAAGAATACTCTGCTTCTCCATCGGCTTCCGCGGCGGACTTCTGAAGCCGCTGGAGAAGCGGAGTATTTTGGGTGGCGGCGGCAGCAGCGGCGAGGAATAAGGAGCCGGCTCTTTACCTCGGCCCGACCGGCTCTGGAGCCGCTTCTCCGCCGCCTTTTGCAGCAGCAATGGCAGAGAGAGAGAGAGAGCCCAGCTGCAGTACCCACCTCAGGTCTCCAGAGGGGCCCCCTCAAGCTGGCGCGAGTGCCTGCTGGGAGAGGAACCAGCAAGGACCCCAGAGACAGAGAGGTGGCTACACCATTCGCCTGTCTCTGGGGTCAGAATCCAGCGCATAAGACAGGCGTAAAAAGTCACCTTATACGCCGGAAAATACGGTATACTGTGTGACCCTGGGAGGAAATTCTATGTTAATCTGTGTATGTTCTGTTGTTGATGGCCGGGCATATACATACCCCACTCTCTTCCATGCCAGCATTCTCTGCAGATGCCAGCCACAGATGCTGGCGAAATGTCAGTAATAAACTCTTCCAGAACATGACCACAGAGCCCAAAAAGCCCACAAAAAACTTGAAAAGGGTGTTTGAAACCTTCGGTATTTCAACATTGAAATCTTCAGGTCAAATGTTGTGGGACACACTGCTCCTGGGGTGAAGAACCTTTGGTGCTGCAGATGTTTTGGACAGCTATTTTATAATCCAGGCTGAAACCTGGAGCTGATCAACAGCTCCACTGATGCTCTGCAACAGTGGTGCTCAACCTTTGGGCCTCCAGATGTTTTGGACTTCAATTCCCAGAAGTCCCAGTTAGCTCATTGTTCAGGAATTCTGGGAGTTGAAGTCTCAAAAAATATCTAGAGGACCAAAGGTTGAGAACCACTGCTCTACAGCTTCACTGAGTTCACCAGCCTCCCTACCAAGATAGCAACACTGACCTCCTGTGCTGAGTGGCAACCTATATGATGTCTCTGGAAGGTCCAGCCTTGACCTGATCAACAGATTTCCCAACAGACCACAAAACACCAAGCAATCACCATAGAAGCAAGAGCATCGTTGACCTTTTTGAGGCCATGGCTGGAGTGTGCTTTATCTTAGAAGTACAGGTAGCACCACCCCCACCCATGACCTTTGCTTCTCTGTTTTTGGCTGGCAGCTTTCAAATCCTTCTCCCATCCACCCACATCCTTGACTGCCATCCTTGTCGACACAGCCATGTTTCCTGCTTGAAGCATATCAGGGCCCAGGTTTTAATTCTGCAACCAACCTCAGGGACCCCCACACTCGAGGCTCTAAAAATCTGGATTTAAGTTTAGCCACCATAGCGTACTGTAGTCCTTCCCTCAGGGATGTCCCAGCTAACACTCCTAGCCCCAACTTGCTTCTTCATCTTTCACTACATTTATATAACGGAGGAGGAGGATTCTGTGATTTTATTGAAAGTGAGGTTCAGGGTGATCAGATGTCTTAAACTTGTAAATATAAAAGTATGCGTCATAATCCTGCTCAGAATGGAGGACATTTTGGAATTCCTCCTGGACAGAAGACTGAAATGTAGGACACATCCTAAAAAAAGGAGGATGTCTGGTCGCCCTGGTGGAATTACATTTGCAAATTAATTTCAGACAACTTGGTATATGGTTTTGAGAGTATGTTATGTGTAGCGCTCTTATGGGGGAAGAGGAGATTAATTGTAATATAATATAATATATAATAATATATTATAATAATTAATCCTCGATTGATTTCAAGAACTAATTAGACTGCCCCACTGTCTGTTTATAGCCGCCACTGCTACCTGCCTCTTTTATATTTGTAATATAGATTGGAATTTTAACCTGAAGTGTTTTTAGACTGAATAATAATAATACTAATACTTATTATTATTATTATTATTATTATTAGCCTGCCTCTCCCTTTCAGATTGAGGCGGGTTCCAAGCACAAAGAACAAATATCAAATATAAAATTATTATTATTATTTGTTATAATCGAGGGAAGAAATGGAAGCTATAATAAATTATTATGCATAGTATTTGCCATATATCTCCCCCTTAACAAAAATTCATAGTAGTCATGGGAGGGTGCTTTTTATGAAGGAAGTTGGATCATTTTGGTAGTCTAGTGACTCATTTTTTCTTCCGGTTGGTGGTTGTTTTCAAATTGGTTTTTTTGTTCCCCCCTTCCTGGCGATGAAAGTTTTGAAGCGTTTATCCCATGGTAACAAGAAGTATGGTGCTTTTGTCAATAACAATATATTCCGTTCACATTAATAAGCTGACGCGTGTGCCCAGCCTTCCAAAGCAGACACACAGAGTGTGGCAAGAGGGGAAAAGCTTAATTGCTATTCTTATTGAAAGTGATTAATCCTTTTGATTGAGGAGCTGGGAACACAATGTACTAAGGAGGACACGGGGGGGGGGGGGGTGCAAGTACAGAATTGGCTTTGCCAGCTTAAAAATGTAATAGGATACATTTGTGATGAGCGCTCTACCTTTCCCATACTTTGTGGTCCTTCTGCCATTGGCGCTGATGGCCAAATTGCGTGGGTCACAGTAGCCACCAAGATATGAACCTCACAAGGTGGCTTTGCGGAAATCGGGACTAAGTCTCCCGTTGGTCCTAAAGCGGTGACCAGAACGTGGAAATGTTAGGGTCGGTGCTAATGTGCTGATGTCAGATTGTTGAGGAAATTCAGTTTGTCACATTGAAACGTTAAGGAAATTTTACCGCTGAAATCAAATTACTAGTCCCAGTTGGAATAAATGCCTTGGATCAATGTGATTTACATAGGGGTTGCCTCGCCATTCAACAGTTGAGTCAGGTGGTCGGATCTAATTGGCGCTAGCCGTTAGCATTAGGCCTGTAGTATTAAATTTGTACAGTACAGTACTTAAAATGTAAAAATAATATTTGGAAAGACTGACCTGCAATTAACACACAAAGAAACAGCAATCTTTATTCAAAAATAATGTTTTTTGTGTTCAGTTAGTAAAACAATCCGTGTTATAATTGCTGGAAACCTTTAAGGACTTGGGGCAACACATTCTTTTTGTAGTAATTTATTTCCAAGCTCTTTCAGCGACCTGAGACTTATCAAGTAGCCCTGGTGGTGCAGTGTTTAAATGTACATGCTCCATCCAGAACATTGTGAGTTTGATCCCAGAGGGCTCCAAGATGGACACAGCCTTCCATCCTTTCGTAGGTCGGTAAAATGAGTATCTAGCTTGTTGGGGGCAATTGGCTTACATGTTATAAATTGCTTAGAAAGTGCTTTCATTCACAATGAAGCAGTATAGAAATGTAAATGCTACTGCTAAATGCTATTGCTATCAGGCCGAGGTTCGACTTCTTCAGTCCCACCAAACTCTTGCCGGAGGAGGACGCAGCATGTAGGTTTTGAAAACCTTCCACATGAAGCATCCACAGGAGACCGGTTGATGTTTCCAGGCCTCCAGTGAAAGCCTCTAGGCCAAAGCAGCTTGTTAGCTTTGCAGAATTAGAAGATCACTAGAGTTTTTTTTGTGTGTTTTTCAGGCTATGTGGCCATGTTCTAGAAGAGTTTATTCCTGACGTTCTCCAGCATCTGCGGCTGGCATCTTCAGAGAATGCGGGCATGGAAGAGAGTTGGGTATATATACTGTGTGACCCTTTTGCTGAAGATGCCAACCACAGATGCTGGCGAAACGTCAGGAATAAACTCTTCAAGAACATGGCCACATAGCCCGAAAAACCCACAAAAAACTATGGATGCCGGCCATGAAAGCCTCCTACTTCACATTAGAAGATCGCCGTTTCTAGCTACCGACTACCTTTACATACACCTGTTCCTGCTTGCAGCTAAAGAAGACCAGGACCAACTAAATGAACAAATTAGAAAAGGCCCTGACGGAGAGCCGTCTCCGATTCATATCGTGAGCTCCCTTGTAAACATTATTTTAGAGTGGCGTCTGGGCAGGGTTGTTTTAATGTGGAATGGCAGCAAAGCCAAGGAGGGCTAGAACAATGCTACTGAAACGGCTGGTTGCTGGACTGGTGCCCATCCTTGAAACATTGGCTCCTGGTCCCTGGCAAGTTTCCAGGTGATAAACAATTGTAGCTAGTGGGCACAAATATAGTGCTGGTCCCTGCCTTATTGTGGGGATGGGAGGGGGATTACCGATCCCCCTCCCCATGTCGAAGCCTGAGAAGCATTGAGCTAGAGGATAAAGGCAAGCAAAGGAACAAATATTATCTGAGTCTCTGTAGAGCAGGCTGCCTCTGGGAGTCATGGGTTCAAGCTGACCTCTGATCGGGTATGTGTGTCTGTCTGTCTCATCATACTGCCCTAACCCGTGAAGATGTTGTAAAAGCCACGTAAACAAAATAGTGCTTTCTACGTTGAAAATGTTCAGTGTATTAACAGAAACTGGCCACGTTTAGTCAATAGCGCTACCTCTATAGGAGAAAGAAGGCTGGATAGATTGATAGCCAGTGTTTTAAACCAAGATGTGACCCTTTTAGCTGTGTGTACCCTAAAGGCACCAGATCATGTCTGATCGTGGAAGCTAAGCAAGGTCACCGTGGTTAGTACATGGGCGGGAGACTGCCAACAAATATCAGGTACCAATGACAATCACAGTGTCCTAGTGTGGGAAAAACTTATTAATTATATAGTCTGGTTTAATTGTGGGTTGCGTATCGGGCTTTTGCACATGAGCAAAAACACATGCTGTGTGTGCATCTCACTGTGTCAAGTGCTCCAGCGGTTTTTGTGTCAAGTGGCCAGCATCAGAGATGACAGAGAGGGCCACAGGCAGTACGCCGACAAACATATAGTCAGGTGGTGAAAGAGGTATCACTTGGGGATTTCCTTGTGCAAACTGAGGGAGAGCAATAGCGTTGGAAATCTATACCATGCAGTGTTAGCAATTTGTCCCTTTTTCTGGCTAGTAGCCACAATGGCCCAGCAAGCAGGGAACAAGTTGCTAACCCACAGGGCTCCTAGACCAAACCTCAACAGTATCTCTCACGGCAGTTGTAATTTTCTCCTCTTTTTGTCTCCTCCATATCCAAGTTGTATGCGTCTCAGAACCGATATGGCCTTGTGGCTCTGTGACAGTTCCTTTCTTTCTTCTTCCTCCTTGACACCCTCAGGTCGCAGGAGTTACTCAGCCGAGCCTCACCTCATTCTTACCTCCCTGACCTGAGCAAACAGTCGGATATTGAGTTCATCGAGACAAAACGGCCCCGGCTAGAGCTGCTGCAAGAGCCGCTGCTGCGACACTCACCCCTGATCAACCAGAGCCAGCAAGGAGAGACAGATGATCTCTCTAAGGTAAGCCAAGGAACCTCTTCAAGACAGGCAGGGAGGGCATGTACACTGGTTTTGCAAGGAGGTCTGGAAAGCAATAGTATGTGCCTCCTCAAAGGCAAAGGGTCTGCTCTGTTTCCAGTGTAGAGGAGGAAACATATTTTTAAGCGTTCACCTCCCTGTGTTGGGGAAGGAGATGGTATTCTTGAGGGCAGGGGTTCATCAAGTACTGGATATACCTAGGACAAGGCAAATAGTACAAGAACCCAACAGCTGGAGAGAAAAACCCTTTAAAAAGTCAGATGGGGGGGGGGGATGCCCCATGGTCTTAGAGGTCTCTACGCTAACACACGGATTATAGGAAATAAAAAAGATGAACTTGAACTCTTAATACAGCAAAGCAAATATCTGAAACATCACTGAAACCTGGTGAGATGAGTCGCATGATTGGAATGTAGTATTAGAGAGGTATAACCTATTTCAGAGAAATAGACCACTACAGGAGGGAAGTAGTAGTAGCATTATACGTCAAGGATGTTTATACTTGTGAAAAGATCTATGGCTTAAATCCTGGGTTTCATGTTTCGACTCGGGTCCTGTCTCCAAGATATCTCCGAGATATTGTCTATGCAAATGTTCCAAAATCTGGGGGGGAAAATGGAAACCCCAACGCTTCTGGTCCCAAGCATTTTGGATAGGGGGGACTCAACCTGTACTTTGTTAATGATGTACTAGACCCTTGTGCTCATGTGTTTTCTCTGAAGCAAATAGATACTTTGAAGGTGGGTGGTGTCTTGCATCAAGATTGTGGCCTGGGTCCAGTAATTTGAGTTATGTTTTGTTTGCCCATGAGACTAAAGCAAGTCTGTCCCTTAAATCTTCTACTATTTTAGGTTTGGGTGGGTTTTTTTAAATTGAAAGCTGAGATTATTGGAAACATGATTTCTGTGCCCAGAATGGCGTTCTACTGTTTCTGCGTGCTTCTGCAGAACTGCAGCTCATTCAAAGCCCTAACCATTCTCTGTGTAGAGAGAATGTGATTCGAGAGACAAAATTCTCAACAACAACAACACTCTTTTCCTTGAGGGTCAGCTGAATTCTTTTTCTTCGCACTTCACAGTTACAGATTCTTTCAGCTCTTGCAAGATGCATCCATGACCTTGTCAAATGCCACATTCTGAGAGTGTCATAATCCTGTTTTAGCACTTTCCTATATGCACACTCAGCCCTTACTGCTCCCCCCCCCCCCAGTTCCACTTTAATTTTTACACACACTCATAAAAACTGCCAGTTTCCAAGTGTGCCTGCCCTCTTGCTGGCTTTCTCCCACCAGTCCTTTTTGACACACAAACTGCAGAAATTGGTTTTAGCATATGTCCATGAGAGGAAGTGAAAGCGCATCACACGATCATCTCTTGATTCGACTTGGTAGAAGTTTTGCATGCGTTGCTAGTGAACATCAAATGTTGTACATCTGCCAAATCATTAATATTCACCTTATTGAGGGAGTCACAGGATTAAACTTTATGGCAACACTTTTCTGCTAGTAGGACATCAGGGTTAGCGGTAGAGCCAGGGTCACCGTAACTTGGGTGGGGGGCAGTCCACATGATATAGAAGCAGCAGCCGGGAAGGACTGATGCTGGAGAAGCTACAGTTGTAACTGAATGTTCTTACAGTAGGCCTTGCTGCCCCAGCATTCCCAATACTGTAGCTGAGCACTGAACTTGGAAGCCTTTAAGGCAAGATGTCCTCTGTTAAAGCAGACTTTGCGGAAGAGAGGACTGGGCTGCCAGGCATACACATCACCTTCTGCTGGTGACTTCCATCAGATTCACCACCATCTTTGTTCTTGGGATTCTGGGGATGCTGAGAGTGAGCAAGCTGTTTTTTATTACTTTATTTTATATCATCATCATAGAATCATAGAGTTGGAAGAGACCCCAAGGGCCATCCAGTCCAACCCCCTGCCAAGCAGAACCACCAATCAAAACACCCCCAACAGAAGCCCATCCAGACTGTGTTTAAAAACTTCCAAAGAAAGGGACTCCAACACACTCCAAGGCAGTTTATTCCACTGACCAACAGCTCTGACCATCAGGAAGTTCCTCTTGATGCATGACAGGGTACATCAAATGCGTTAGGCAATGGGCTTGAGGCGGAAAGATCCTCTGATGTACAGTGGGCACAGGCTGCCAAGCAGACCTCCATTGCCTAACACATTTGCTGTTCCTCTATGAGAAGTGTGTCCTATGTTAAAAGTTGGCTCTAAGGATGAGACATGACTTGAGACTTGACTTGAAAGTAGAGTCGTCCCTTTGTATCCATGGAGGATTCGTTTTGCTCCCCCACTGCCGCAGGTAACACAAAACACAGGACCTTAAGTCTTGTTGTTTTCTAGGCCAGTGTGGTGTGCGTGTGGCCACTAGTGCGGCTGCATGCATGCACCTCCTTTACAAGCAACAAGGTCTTGCCGTCCACAGAATCTCGAATCTGTGGATAAGAAGAGCGCACTGTATTTTGCAAGAACTTGAGACTTGATTTGAGACTTGAAGGTAGAGACTTGCGATTTGGACTAAAAGAGTTGAATACATCGCTGTCACTCACTGAATGCTGGGGGCATTCAGCATTCAGCTATTAAATGCCGGCAGCATCCAGCTACGGAATGCTTCATGTGGCCACTGAATCTTTCCTGATCCCTTGCTGAGGTGGATTGTTTGTAGCAGCTGCGAAACTGCTCCTCCTCCTTCTGTCTTTCTGGTTCTTCTTTGCATTGGGCATTCCAATCTCTCCTCTCTTGCTGGGATTCAGTGCCTTTTCTCCCTCTTCCACCTCCCCCCTTCCCACAATGGGCTGGACTCTGCCGTTATTAATGAAACTGGCTGGGGCTTTCATTGACCTTGGCAGGTCTCCCACTTGGCCCAAGAATGACTGGCAGAGACTTAATCCCTAATTGACTAATCTAGGTCTTGTTGGTGACGCCAGTGCGGGTCACAGCTCTTTGAACGGAGTGCCGCCGCAGCCATCAGATGGGGAAAACGCGTATGATAGTCACATAGGGCCCATACAGACAGGCCAAAATAAAGCTGCTTTGGGTCACTTTGGAGGTATGCTGTTTAAACAGTGTATATGTCCTAAGAGGCCAGAAGCTGTGCCAAAGCTGTAGTCCAATCCTTAGGACTGGAGCGTGGCTTTGGCGTGGCTTCCAGCCTCTTAGGGTGCATGCATCATTTAAATAGCATACTGCCAAAGTGACCCAAAGCAGCTTTATTTTGACCTGTCTGTTCAGGCCCATAGTCATAGAACTGTCAATTCCATGCCTATCACCACAGCTTGGATACACATGGAGGGTGACATCTCTATTTCCATCTCCCTTATCCCCCCCCACACATCTTTTTTATTATTATTATTTAAACCCTAGAGAAATTTTTTTGGGAGAAAGAGGGTGAGGTCTCTCCGCCGATAAAACCTCATCAGTGAGCCTGTAAGTAAAAAATAGTGTAAGTGTGAGGGAAATGCTGAAAGTGAGTCAGCTATGGTCTGACCTCATTACAACTGCTGACTTGTTTCTTTCTTTTTCTGACACAGCTTTCCCCCCCGTTCATTTGCGACGAGTGCGTTCGGGGGGGGAAGAGACAAGGAAGCAGTGAAAAAGCTAGTGGATATGTTGTTGATATAGATCATTAGCCTGTCTGCCACCTTTATTTTTTTCTGTTTCTGTAGAGTGGGTTAGAAATGAGCGGAACACAGAGGGGTACATATTGTAAGAGAGAGAAGAAGGATAGCAACAGAAAAGAAAGGAAATAAATATTGCAAGCTAGAGTTGAACGTGGCCTCTGCATTTGAAATATTACAGGTCTATGCTGGTCTTAGCAGTCTTGGGCCAAGATCCTACATTGCATTAACCTTTTGCCAGCATACACAGAGTAGGTGTCAGAGGCTGCTCATTCTCCCTTTCCCAGCCAACAGTAGCTGGAGACTCCGGGCCTGAACAGACAGGCCAAAATAAAGTTGCTTCGGGTCACTTTGGTGGTATGCTGTTTAAATGACACACGCATCTTAAGAGGCCAGAAGCTGCGCCAAAGATGTGCTCCAGTCCTTAGGACTGAAGGGTGGCTTTGGCATGGCTTCTGACCTCTGAGGACTCATGCATCATTTAAACAGCACACCTCCAAAGTGACCCGAAGCAGCTTTATTTTGGCCTGTCTGTTCAGGCCCTCCCAGGTGCATCTCTATCTCCCTATCTACATCAGCTACAAAATGTGCCCAAACTCAAATTGTCTGCTCTTGATCACGGAAGGAAAAGGGGGGCAACCTCTCCTCCCAGCGTAAGGTTGCTTCTTCCTCCCTTCCTTTCAGGAGCAGCTGGACTGAGCCCCCGGTGCATTGCAGCCGGCAGTCAGTGGTCAGAAAGATGGAGCTGCACCCAGAAGTCGCCCCTGTTCCATTTGTTGCACACTGGTGCGAAGGCTTTGCAGAGAAAGAGAAAGAGAGATTGGATGTCTCTTTCTGCAAAGTCCAAAAGTGCATCCCTAGTTAAGTCCACCAGGGTCATCAAAAAGTGCCGTCCGTGCTCTCCATCTACTGTCAGCTGGGACCCATCAAGAGCGAGGTTTGGAGCGGTATCTTGGGATATTGGTTTAGCCGACGTGCTGTTTCCATAAATGCAATTTTTAGAAACAGTCTTCTGTTGCCTCTTGCTCCTTGCTTTTTTGACTGACGTCCACAGCCACATTTTAAATTACTGTTCAAGCCGCAACTGTGCGGCGAGCGAGGCTCCCCTCCCGTCCCGTCTTCGTTCAGGCTGACTGCTTCTTTGCAAACCCAGCTCATCATTTGCATAATTAGACCTTTCCATTCTGTTCCATCAATATTACAAGGTGACATCTCACCCAATTCTCTTTGGGTGAAAGCGGATCCTTTAACTTCATGCTCTCCAGCTCTGTAATTGGAAGAAATGCTGGCCCTCTCCCGTTCCCCACCCATTTCCTTCTGATGAAAAGCTGTACTTTGCTACACAGATAGGATGGCAGATTTGCTGTGTTTTGTCAGCTGAAACATAAAGTGCACTCTGAGGTCAGGGCAGGGGTAACACTATAGATTCTGTTCTTCACACTTTAGAATCTGTTTTCTGTTCTGGAGACCAGTGTTTTGATCTGCCGGTTACGCGGAGGATTCTCTTCTGGGAGGACACAGTAACATCCAAAATCCACACAACAGCACGACTACCCCTGGATATGTCGCAAATCAGTCCTCTGTCCTCTAATTTGTCTGGGTGCTCTTCTGTCTATATTATTATTATTATTATTATTATTATTATTATTATTATTATTTATTCCACCTCTCTACTCAAGCCTCGAGGCAGGGTACAACAGAGATCAAAACACATACCTTAAGTTAACACACATAAACCTAAGATACTTTAATGTCCTCCATCATAAAATTCAAAATAGACCATTTTAAAACTCTCCTGGCAGGTCATTCCAGAGTCTAGGGACAGCTGATGAAAATGTCCTCTGGGTGACAGTTGCCAAGTCTAGTCCTGGCAGGTTGAACTGAACAGTCACATCTATCTGGGCTGATGGATCCAGGAGCACCCCTAGGCTGTGGACACAGTCTTTCAGGGAGAGTGTAATCTCATCCAGAACTGGTTGATACACCTCTCAAATCCAGATTAGGACCCTTAATACTAAGCACCTCTGTCTTGTCTGGATTCAGCTTCAGTTTTATATTTCCTCATCCAGCTATTCATTTGGAGGAGACACACTATCCTTAGCTGAGGCTGTTTTCAAAGGTATGGAGAAATACATTTGGGTGTCATCAGTGTACTGATAGCACCCCATCCCATACTTCTAGATGATCTCTCCAGCGGTTTTTTTGTAGGCATTGAAAAGCATTGGGGTTGAATGGCACCTTATGGTATGCCATATAACAACTCCTTTTTACTTCTAGATGATCTCTCCAGCGGTTTTTTTGTAGGCATTGAAAAGCGTTGAGGTAGAATGGCACCTTATGGTATGCCATATAACAACTCCTTTTTCAGCAAATATTCCCAGTCATCACCATCTGGAACCTACCTGAGATATAAGACCAAAACCATTGCCACACAGTGCCTCTGACACCCCCCTCTGACATTCCATGGTTGATGGTATCAACCATCACTGAGAGGTCTAAAAGCCCCAGCAGGGACACATTCCCCCTGTCAGTGCTAACATGGAGATCGTCCACTAAGACAACCATAGCAGTCTCGACTTCGTTTCTTGCTCTGAAGCTGGTTTCAAATGAGTCAAGGAAGTGTGTGCCATCTAAAACTGCCTGGAGTTGTAAGGTAACTTGCATATCCTCCCACCTTGAGGCCCAGCCATCAACAACAGAACAATACACAGATTAACATGGAATTTCCTCCCTACTCAGGGTCACACAGTATATGTACATCCGGCTCTCTTCTGTGCCAACATTCTCTGAAGATGCCATCCACAGATGCTGGCGAAACGTCAGGAATAAACTTTTAGAACGTGGCCACAGAGCCCGAAAAACCCACAAAAACTATGTTTCTTATTTGCTTCTGTCCTTAAGGTTTTCTCTGCTCTTTTTACTTTTAGTGCCCACCTTAGCACTGGGCATTGGGTGTGTGAAGCCAAAGCCTCGTCTTGGCGGTTCCCCTTGGGAGCACTTGCTCTCTTGGAGCTGAGTTTGTAATGTAATTGGGCTCTTGATGGGCTCAGCTGCAGCATGATGCAGATGCCCCTGGGAAGCCGATCTTTGCGGAATTGATTGAATAAAAGCAACGCCCGTTCATGAACCTGTCAATAGCTTGACAAATCCCCCTCTCCCATCATCGCCCGGGAACTCGCACTCAAAAGCCTGCCGCACAGAGTTTGAAAACCTGCCTCGGTCCCTGCAGAAATTTCCGTCTTTCCAAAGAGTGACATTTCCATTTCAAAAGCTGTGGGCTCAAGTACGTCTCAAGTGGAAATGCGTTTTCCTCCCTTCCCATCTTTGCTTTGAATGGGAGCTTTAGAAATCTCATTTCCTTTCTCTGATAACCAAGTACTGAAAAGGACATTTGGGGTGTTCCCTCCACCCTTATTTCTTCCCATAAGAGATTATAGGGAAGGAACTTGGCTTGGAATAGCTTTTTTCCCCCTCTCTTCTTTCCCCCAGCTCCCCATAAAAGAGGACGATTGCAACAAAAGCATACCAGATGACAAATTCTGACAAGGTGGCACCTTTCCACCTGTTAGACACATCTCTCTCTATCTCTCTCTCTCACACACACACACATCAGATTTAATGGCTACATTTGTGCAGATTGGGTAAACCAGTATTCTGGAGAATCAAGCTTGTTGCAAACAAGTTATGGGCTCATGCACACAGCTTGCTTACTCCTACTTAACTCCTGCTAATAGTAAGATTTGTGTCTGGAAGGCCTGTGAGCTCCATGCAGTTCTGGTACTCAGAGCCTATGCTCAGAATTCTTTAACTCTCAAATTAAGAGTGAACTGAATGCAGGGTGTTTATAGACGAAAGGAATGAGGAAAGGGAATAAGGGATACGCTGTTTGTCTTGGCAAAGGAGAAGTCAATATTGGTTGTCTTTTTTATTTATTTACTGTTTTTCTTAGGGGGGATATATGAAATGAAATGAAATGAAATGAAAATGAAATGAAATTTTATTTATATACCGCCGTTCCCATGATCACGGCGGTTTACAACAAATAAAATACTATACAATGCAATTTACAAGCAGCATAAAAAGCAAATACTACAATACAAGGATAAAAATACAACAATGGCATAGCATTACATATTTCAAGCACAGCATAATAACAAATAACAATGCATTTCACTACAGGACAGCAATACAATTCAATACAAGATAAAAATCTATACATGTCTCAGAACAACCAATATTACATAGCAGCAATAACATATCCAAACAGTATAAGCCCAGCATTACTAACCAAACTAACCAAACCCCACCCCTCCAAAAAAACGCTGTTCCAGCGGCGGAGAGAAGTCCTCTTGGGCCGCTGCCCTGATGGAGGAGGGTGAGCGGCGGCGTCTCTGGTGGGGAGGCCGGGAGCCGGCTTTATGGGGCCGCTCTCACCGGCCCCACCCCTCCGAAAAACGCTGCTCCAGC
>NC_056531.1:4199283-4199518 GCF_019175285.1 Sceloporus undulatus | reverse complement strand
GTGGGGAGGCCGGGAGCCGGCTTTATGGGGCCGCTCTCACCGGCCCCGCCCCTCCGAAAAACGCTGCTCCAGCGGCGGAGAGAAGTCCTCTTGGGCCGCTGCCCTGATGGAGGAGGGTGAGCGGCGGCGTCTCTGGTGGGGAGGCCGGGAGCCGGCTTTATGGGGCCGCTCTCACCGGCCCCGCCCCTCCAAAAAAACGCTGCTCCAGCGGCGGAGAGAAGTCCTCTTGGGCCGC